>NC_028637.1:38647691-38762321 GCF_001406875.1 Solanum pennellii | reverse complement strand
GTCTTCATTACACCGGATTTCAGGGTGAGCTAATGCTTCTAGCTTGGACTGGATCTTCTTCCTCATGTCTTGATGCCTTGAAGTTCCGGCATGGACTAGCTTTTGTTTATTTTAGCTTCTTAGAATACTCTTAGTTTAGTAATTTGATCATAGATGTTCTTGTGGTGATGACTTCCAGATTTTGGGGAATAATAGATGTTGAATTTTAGAAGTTATTGAATTGGTTTTTAATAATGTGTTAAGTCTTCCGCATTACTTTCTGTTGATATTAAATTGAAATGTTAGGGTTTAGATTGGTTGGTTCGCTCACATAGGAGTGTAAGTGTGGGTGCCAGTCGCGGCTCGGTTTTCGGTCGTGACACTAATCAAACATCTCTCATTGATTTGTCTATATTGATATATTTACAACGACTTTGTGCCTCCAATTTAATTTTTATGTTTTTGCTAAGCAGTTGCAATGACTATGTAATAGATGGAGATGATCATGCGTTAATCAAATTTGGTCGAAATCACAGCTTAAGAAATTTAGTAATTCCTAAAGGACTACAAAAGTAATGTCGTTACATGTGTTTCTATTGAACTTATCACGAATCATATTGACTTCTATATTATCTAATGAATTTCTTATTTTATCGATTGTGTCCAAATCAGCGAGTAATCTTCAAATTTCAAGAAGATCACACACAACTTTTTCAAAGGAGGAGCCTGCACTGAGTAATTTGAGTGAATCACATATGTTGTACAAATTCAGCTAAGTATTGAGTATTTCTTTTCTCTTTTGGCTGAGAGTAGTAGTAATGCTTCACTCTGCTCAACTTCTCCCTCATTCACTTTTCTTGGATTTCTTTTATTTTTCAGTTTTTCAAACATAAATTATTTATTGATGGATCATTGATTCTTTGTGTTTCACCTAGCCTTTTTGTTCTTAAAGGTAAGGAGGAAGTCATAGTTATGCTTCACTGTATTAGCCTATAGTAGTTGTTTGAGAAGACAAAACATAAGTAATGAATTGGTGGTGACTGAATTGATTAACATGGAGGGAAAAAAATAATACTTGTACTGTATAGTTTTTCAATATTTTTTGTTATCTCTACCAACATCTCACTGATGATCCCGTTGTATCCACTAACCTATTGTTCCGACGTAGTGCGTGCATTATTTCAGTTTTGAGTAATAAAATTATGCATCATTGAGTTGTAATTATTTAGCTAGCCATCTATGTTAATTTTCAATCCAATGAAAATATCCAGAAAGTTTTGGTACTTGATGTTACTAACTAATCTATTAAAAAGCGTCAAATTCTTTAGTTATTTTCTATTAACTAAAAGTTGTTATATGGTGTAACATACCAAATATGTTTTCTGCAACTTCATTAGTCACAAGATTACTTTTTGTTGAAATTAACCGCTTCAATTTTGCTAAATCTAAACAGGAAAAGGTATTTTACAAATATTATCTTGCTTGGATGATGGGGCGATACAAGCTGATAGAGTTTTGTTTTTTCAATCCCATTATTTGAATGATCAAAGATTATCCAAAACACACATCCAACAGGACCGTCTCTGGAAGGAACAGAATGTTATTTATATGGTTAAACAAGTCTTGACAGAGTAGATATGTATTGTATTAGGTGACTTATTTGACCTGTTGTATATTTGAGTACAAACTTATCAGCAACAACAAAGAAATGTTTAAAGAATCTTTTCAGTTGTTTCTTTTTAGCATTAGACAAATAAAAGTTTGATAGCTATAAAAACTAATATCTTTTCTCTTATTTTTGTGCACATAGAGTTGTATAAATAGGAGTATTGGTACAGATGAATGTATACATAAAATTTCTCCATAATTTCTTGTCTTCTGCATTTCTATTGTGGTAATAGAGCATCTAATATCGTTGAAGATAAGACATCATATATTTATTTATAAGAAAAAATACTTGAAATGAATCAACCAAAGAAGTGTTCTATTTATACTTTTAAGTTGTAATAAAATGTCTTAATTTTTTTTATATGATGTTTTGTCATTAGTTCATGTTGGCACAGGTTCTTTTCACTTTACTTCTTCCGTTTGAAAAAGAATGACCCTATTTTCTTTTTATTATGTTTCAAAAAGAATAATAACTTTCCTTTTTTTGCAACACTTTGACTTAAACTTTCCACGTGGCATGTATAAGACCGCAAGATTAAAGGGCATTTTGGTACATTTGACATAACATTAATTTAGAACCAAAAGATTAAAATATCTTCTTTATTTTCTTAAACTATGTTCCAAGTTAAACTAGGTCATCCTTTTTAAAACAAATGATATAATTTTTTTAATATATTAGAAAGGACAGTAATGGAACGAACACAACACTAAAAGATAATGGCTTATAAATTGGAGGTGGTTCAAATCATTTATCGTTGTTGAAACATGTGAATTATGTATTTATGCTGAACATGATCATGCGGAACATCGTTGCAGAGAATATAAAGTTGGAGTCTTAAGAGTCTTCTTGATAATTACGAGGCATATGATAGATTTTAAATTGTTGAAAAGGTTGAATGGGATGTGTTAGTTCATAGGCTTAGTTCATTAGTTAAAAAAATTGTTCACCTTCTAGACATAAGTTATTCACAATTATTTGTGTTAAACACTTGACGTTTCTTTGAGTCTCAAGTGTTCAACTTTGTGTTTTTTTTGTAACTTTTACTTTAGGTTACAATAAAAGGTTTGTTAAATATGTAATTATATATTTTGGTGTTGAAAGTCTAGGAGGTTCACAAGAGACTTAAGTTATTTCATTCACAAAAGTTCTTGATCACTGAACTAGAAGAGACATTCATTTTTAAAGATATATTTACTTTCTCAACTTATAGTAAGGATACTTAAAATACCTCTAATTTGTATATGTTGCTACAATTCAGTTAATAGAAAAACTTTTTATTACAAAATTTATCCAAGTTGAATAAAATTATACAATCAAATTAGTCATGTTGGGCCCGTGCGATGCACGGGATTTTACTTCTAGTATATATATAAGATACACACATAGGAGATCAAAACAAATAAACAATAACCATAGACATAATCACACGTATAGAAGAGGGAAGAACGAAAACTAATCTGGGTGCTTCCTTTTATTCATTGCAACACATAACAAAATTTGATGTTATAATGCAAGATAAATTTTAAACTAATTGAGGAACAACTAACAAATTAAAGCAGAAATATTTATCAGCAATGAAGATAAACACAATCAATTTACTACAATCCAACTGTGATATAACACCAACAAAGCAGTAAGCCTCCAAATCATTTTCAAACACAACACAAGGAATTATACGAATTTCATATGCTTTACAAGGGTTTAGAAATCCACTTGTCTTAAGCAATCGAATAATAACTCTCAGACTTGAGCCTTTCCTTTTCGTTGAGCTCCCAAATAGATGCAATCTATTCAAGTATATATATTCAAAATAAAGTTTTTGAACTAGCAACACCCACATTATTATGTGTTTAGCCTTGACCTAAAAATTCACTCAAATTTATAATCAAGTTCGTAAATCTTGATGGAAATAAATATTTTAACTATCATTTTTTCCAAGTTTCAAATCTAGGGTTGAATTCCAATTATTTCCTTTCCACAATTATAATTCAAATGATTTTCCCTTAGTCCCATACGTATAATATCTAGTTACATATACCAACCTATAAAAACTTGAATTATAATATGATAATCAAAATATAAAATTTACACCACTCACTTGTAATAGTACTAACGTAAAACTGATCTGTTTTTTTCCTTGTCTTACGTAGTATTGTTCTTTGTTCATTCCTTCTATTTCAACTTTTTGAATAACCTATATATTGGTATTAATAGTTTTAGAGTATTAAGATAGTTATTAGTAATAACTTATAACAACCAAAAGAACTACAAGCCGTCACTTTATTAATGCCAAACATAAATTAAAAAAATAAAAATAAAAATAAATAAACAAATAAATATATATATATATATATATATATATATATATATATGTGTGTGTGTGTGTGTGTGTGTCTAATCCCCAAACTTATAAAAACAAATCTTTCTCTTCCTCCATGTTAAAATATTATTTTCACACATATTTATCATGTGTAGAAATTAATGAAAAATATGTTTGCACTTGATACCGTACCTGAAGCAGTTCGAGACATGCGATGCCAAAACCTTCCGCCTCTTCTTTTTGTTTCTTTTTCTTATTTAGTTATGACCCATATATTAAACCTCAAATAATTTAATTCACTTTAACCTATTGGTAAAGTGGTATAGAATATTATTAAATGATCACTTTAGTCAATTAAGTATCGATTAATTAACGTATGTTAAAAAATATTAAAATTTCTTAAAATGACCTTTCGGGTCATTATAGTTAGTACCTTTACAAAGAATTTGAAAACGAGTTAGGATATTTATTTCTTGATCATTCGACTAATACATTGGTAATTTTTTGGCATTTTAGTAAACAAAAAATTATGTTAGTAATTTATCAATAAATTTTAAATATTTATTTGTGTTTTCATCTGGTGTACAGGATCCACGTTAGAACCTTACAAAATCCGAANTGGGGGGGGGGGGGTAAACTCTCCCTAACAAAGGTGACACGATACCCAAAGGGAATCGAACCCCAGACATCTTGGTTAAGGATTAAGGAGTACTAACTACTTCACCACTACAATTGTAGATAATAAATTTTAAATACGTTAGTATGATTATTTATATTTTAGGAAAATTCATATGTACCCCCTCAACCAATGCAATAAATCTCAGAGACGCTCTTATAATATACTAAGGTCCTATTACCGCCCTCAACTTATCTTATAAATAATTCTCTACCCCTTTTCAGCCTACGTGGCACTAGTTGTAAAAAAATGTAAAAACAGGCTGAGCCCACAAAATAGTGGCATGTAAGAAGAACAGGAGTAGAAAATTATTTATAAATAAGTTTAGGGGGGGGGTTATAGGACCTTAGTATAGTATAAGTGTGTCTCTGGATTTCAGGCATAAGTTGAATAGGTACTTGTGCATTATCCCTTTATTTTTATAATAAATTTACTCATTGATTTCTAGATTGTTGGTAATATATCATTCAAGTTCAAGGTTATGTTATTAATTGTAACACCCCGTAGTCCACATAGACAAAAAGAATAGCTTTACAGATTAAAAACTTGCAGGTGCAACCAACGATGGTATCGACGGACTGTAGGTCACGACGGTCCATCCTGCACAACCGTTGATGAGATCAGAAACTCCCAAAATTTTCAGCCCAGAAAAATGGTATAAGTCATGGACGACGGACGTACTTATGGTCCGTCCTGCACAACCGTAGATGGGATCAAAAACTCCCAAAATTTCAGCCCATAAAATTGATTAAGTCATGGACTACGAACGGAGATACGTTCGTATGTCAGATGATGATCCGTAGTCCGTGACCGTCGATCGAGACCCAAATTCACCCACTCTCTGACAAGAGCTACGAATGACCATCATGGTCCGTAGGTGGACGTACAGACCGTAGGTGGGAAATTTGCAGAAAGTTAAGGAGATATGCAGTTGTTCAACTTCAAATCGTCATAACCCCTAAAAAATAAATTAGGTGTTCCATGACCTACCCATAGATAAATAATTAAATTATCTTTCCATAGTCACCGAGCTTGCTAAAATCAGACCTCCCAGTAAAAATTTATGCCCATTTTAGTAGAGGTCTGTCGAACAGGCCTAATCGACGGACCCAACGACGGGGCGTCTGTCAGACGACAAACCGTCAGTCCTGGCCGTTGTTTGGTCCGACAGCAACTTACCTAGGTGTCTTTTGGTCTTTTCCCACTTTATTTAAACCTTATGTTTCGTTTTGACCCTAAATAATCAGATTTTAGTCAGTTTAATCCTAGAAACATTATTAAAACATATCTAAGTCAAATCATTAAATCAAAACATAGAAAATTAGAAGCAAAAGATGAGAAAAATCTCAAGAACCCTAGTTCAAGAACGCCACAAGCTCTAGCAGTTCCAGCCTCAAAACTTAAGTATTTTTTCGTGGATTTCATCACCAGGTATGTGGGATTTCACTAGTGGGTTCCTTTCACCCATTGGGTCCCTAGTTTTCAGTCAGATTCTTGATTCTCATATTATGCTTAGACCTAGGGTTTCTAGAACTTTGATAGAATTTCATGAATTTATGAAATATATGTTTCAAATCATATTATCATGTTATTACTTAGATTATCACATGAATTTTAGAACCCCAGCATTGTATTACTTTAGTCCTTGAATTACATATGGTAGGTTAGATTTTTCAGTTATTCAGTTGTACATGACTAAGTTTTAATGCATCATATTAGATTAAATATTACATTCTCAGTTTGCATGTTCAGTTTCGAGCTATCCATTATTTACAGAAATTCAGACATAATTAGTAAATTTACAAAATTCATGGGAGTAGCATAATACAGAGTTGGACTAGGGTTCAACGTACCCAATTGGTCCCAGAAATACTAGTCAAGAAGGTTGTAAGTCCCCTCTATGGGCAATCAGTTTAGTGATCATGACATCATGTCTTTATAACTTTTACAGGGTATATTGAGTCCTCTCGATGGAGAGTATATATTGGACTCCATATTTAGCTCATGTGGTTTTATTATCGGTTATTAGTATCTCCCACAGATCAGTCAGACACTCTACATTGACCATTTATCAGTATATTCAGTATTAAGCTTAAGCATGTTGTAAATTGTTCATTGTATCCAGTTAGCTCAGAATTCAGTTTATCATGTCAGATTATTATACTAGCTATTATGCTTGTTCAGTCACTTTTTATTTATGTTTTACTCTATCCTACATGATCGGTTTCTTTCAAGTACTGACGTATACATGCGCTACATCTTCTCGTGATGTAGGTTCAGGTTCTCAGCATCCAGATTACACATAGATCGATTTTCGATCTCTAGTTCAGCATATTCAGTGGTGAGTCCTCATTCTCCTAACACAAAATAATGAGTGTCATTTAGTTTCAGATTTTGCTAGATTTAGCTGGGGCTTGTCCCAGTATTTCTAATCCAGATTAGAGGCTTATTTCAGACATAGTTAGATTCAACTTAGTATTGAGTTAATATTTCCTTTGTATTAAACTCATTGTTTTCAAATATCTTAGTTATAGAATATGGGTATTCCCCATCTTTTCAGATTAATTATAGTTTAGCTTCCGCATCAGTTTATTATCTTTAGAATGCTCATGATCATGCCAGCAGGGTTAGCTTGGGATCACTTGTGGTCCTAGGTACCGTGTTCGCGTCTCGGGGGTAGCTCGGGACGTGACATTAATTAATTTAAAATATGTTCAAAATATTATTAATAGAATAATTGTTAAATAGTAAAATATTTAATAATTTATTGCATTTAAAAATATAAGAGTACGAATTCAATTCGAAAAATAATTAATATCAATTTTATGAATCATATTTTAAAGAATCAATCTAAAATATATGATAAGAAGTTAAGTTAATCTCAATATGATACATATCATTGTATTAGAATTTTTAATTTGAGGACGTTTACCAAAAATAT
The DNA here is from genome assembly GCF_001406875.1 of Solanum pennellii. Lineage (NCBI taxonomy): Eukaryota > Viridiplantae > Streptophyta > Magnoliopsida > Solanales > Solanaceae > Solanum > Solanum pennellii. The sequence continues at coordinate 38,754,736 of NC_028637.1, read as the reverse complement.
GACCAAATCTAAATATTGTACAAAAGTTCGAAGTTAAAACAACAAAACTGCACAAATTGAATGCAGAAGCCTCACAAACTGAAACGATCATCCAACTATATATAAAAATGACTTTCGGAAGCTAATTGTGCTAACGAAATTCTCATCAGAGCACGTTTAGAAAAATGTCAATCAATGCTAAATTTAGGCCAAAAGTTAAAACCTCTAAAGATACAATTGAATATGAAAAGCTCAAAACATTAACCAACCATCATATAAGACGAAAAATGACCTTCCAAAGCTAATGCGCTAATGAAATTAAAATTTGAGCATGTTTCTAAAAAAATGATCCAAATCAAATTTTAGCCAAAAGTTAAAAGTTGAAACGCTTAACGACACAAAGTGAAAATAAAAGTCTCAAACCCCGAACCAACAACCCTATGAGACCAGACAAAATTTATATGGCTAACCGTGGTACAAAAATTTTAATTTGAGCACGATTACCTAAAATATTGACTTAAGTGATATTTTGGCCAAAACATAAACTTAAAATGGAAGCATCAAATCCTGAACACTCTATCTTATTACATCAAAAATGACCTTCTGCATCTAACGAAACTGACGAAATTCTCGTCTGAGCACATTTATCAAATATATTGGCCATAATTTATAAGTTAAACACATAACGGCACACAGTAAGAAAGCCTCAAAATTCAAACCAACCATCCAACTAGATAAAAAATGATCTTTGGAGTTAATTTTGCTAACAGAATTCTCATCTGAGCATGCTAACAGAAATATTGATTAAAGTCAAAATTGTGTCCAAAATATAAGATTTAAAACATCTATCAGCACAAACAAAAAACACAAGCAACAAAACTTGAACAAACCATCCTATTAGATTAAAAAAATGGCCTTTGAAGCTAATGACAATGACAGAGTTCTACTCCGAACACATTTATCATAAATATTGAACAAAGTCAACTTTTTTTAAAAAAATTTAAAAGCTAAGCACCTAATGACATAAGCTTAATATGAAAACCTCAACACCAGAAAATAATTTAGCACAAAATTTAACTTCAGTTGGTAAATTTACAACCTATCCAAATATAATTTAATAATTAACAATTTACCAAAACATTTTATCAGAGTTGGTAATAGTTACTATTCAACTAAACATTCATATGTAATATTTACCAACTGAAAATTAATATGTTGGTAAATTTTACCAATGTTTTAATGATTGGTTGGTATATTACCAACTATTTTAATGATGTTACCAATTTACTAGCTACAATCTTTATTCGTCGGCAATATTTCCAAGTAATTGTATATTGATTTGCAAGTTTACCAACAAATTATATTTTGTTTGTAATTTACCAACACATTTATACTTGATTTGTAAATTTAGCAACACAATATTTCGTTTGTAAATCTTGGGTAGTAATTCATTGGTAGTATATTAATAAATTAAATCAATCATTTTTTTGTTATATTTTTCCAACCGATATATACTTCGTTTGTTATATTACAAACAAAAAGTGTGCGTTTGTAATATTTCAGTTTGTAATACATGCTAGAATATTGCTAAAATTTAGCGCCATTTCATCCCGTCGTATTTACCAACTGAAAATACTTAGTTAGTAACATTTTGGTTAATAATCTATTAAATTTTATTTCTGATTGTAAGTTAGGTAATTTAGTGATCCATTAAGTAGTCCGATGTTTGTTCCTTTACTTGATGGGAATAAGGAACCATTCCAACCTCAAGAAAAGAATAAGGAAATTGTTGGTTCTGAATTATCATATCTTAGTGCATTTTGTGCATTAATGTGTCTTGATATTACTACACTGCACGATATAGCATTTCATGTTAATTTGTTAGCAATGGACATACTTCTTCTCCTACTATGAAACATTGGAAATAGGATCAAATGCATATTGGGATATTTTAAAGGGACAACTGATATGGGCTTATTTCATTCTCACAGTTGTAGTCCCAATCTTGTTGGTTATGCTGATAGAGGATATTTATCGTATCCAAAAAATCTCGATCCCAAATAGGTTATGTGTTTATATATGAGGAACTAACATATCTTCTAGATCTATAAAGAAGCTCATCATAGCCACTTCATCAAATCATGCTGAGACAATAGTTATTCATGAAGCAAGTAGAAATTGTGTGTGGTTAATATCTATGATAAATCTCATTTGACAAAAATGTTGTGTCAAGTGTGATAAAATACCCACTACTTTATATGAAGATAATGCAACATGCATAGCACAACTTAAGGGAGGATTAAAGGAGATAGAAAAAAACACATTTCGCCAGACCTTTTCTATACGCATGAACTCCAAAAGAATGTTAATATAAATGTGCAAAAGATTTGTTCAAGTAACAATGTGGCTTACCTATTTACCAAGTCTCTACCAACTGCAACTTTCAAGGAGATGGTGCACAATATTGGAATGCGAATATTCATGTCTATGGATTGATGTTCTCATTAGGGGGAGTAAATGCACGTTTTACGCTTTATTCCTAATGAGGTTTTTTATCACTTGATTTTCCTTGTAAGATTTCTGATGAGTCATAATAGATGCGTATTAATAGATATGTGTACTATTTTCCTTCACTAGAGTTTTTCCTTTTTAGATGTTTTTTTAGTAAGGTTTTTAAAGATAGACATCATTTATGAATTAGACATTCATGGGGAGTGTTATAAAGTTTGTACTATAGTGAATGTCTATTATATGGGGCCCTTTTAGGGTATGGTTAGAAATCTTAATGGGGACCAAATGCGGTCCTATTCATAAAATCAACCCTTAGGAGAAATAATAAGACTTCTCTTCTCTCTTCTCTCTTTTCTCTAATTTCTACTTCTTATTCTTGTTTCTTAAAACAAAAGAAAATTTGGTCTAATTACAATTTATTCTCTATGTTTTTAAATTTGCCCCACAAAATATGAAATCTTTTAGCCAAAATAACAATAGCATATATTACTAACCTTTTTACGAAAATGAAAATAGGATATTACTATCAAGATTATTCACGTCAAACCATGTTGTTGGATATGTATTAGGATTTAAAATGCATATGATAATTTCTTAAGGAGTGGAAGGAGCTTACTCTGTCTCCTATGACAAAAACATGAGTAAAAGCTTTTCAATTATTGGATTGAAATTAATCAATGAACGTAAGAGTTAAAGTGATTAAAACATTCAAATTTCATAAAAACGTCATACACCTTGTGTACTTATTTAGAGAAAAATAACAAGTTATGTTATATACACTACATAAAAAATGATCTTTAGTGTCAACTAATTAATGGATATACCTCAATTACCTCAAAATAAAATTTTTTAATGGCAATCAACACTCTTTGTATATGTCCCTAAAACCTTTAGCAATATTGAATTTAATGACACTAAACAATTTAGGAGCCTGACAGATGTCTCATTTTTAAAGGCATTGAACGACCTCTGGTTAATTGCACCCAAAGATTGAATGTTCATGACTCTCTGATATGGTCTTTTTATAATGTAATCTCTAAAATATATTAAAACTTTTATATGTTAATTACAACCTATCTTCAAGTTTAATAATAATAGTAATACAAAACTAATAGTTGCTTCTAGTTGTGATTCTTAATAGCTAACAAAGACTTTTTTTTAAAAAATAAAACAAAAAGACTTGGAACACCAACTAGCAACTTGATTTGTTTTACTGTTACAATAAAAGACATACTTAACGGATAATTGATAATGTTATTGCATTTAGATTAATAAAGAATTTTTCCACATTTAAATAGAGTGACAGATATAAATGCACTTATTTATTATTATATCTTAATATATAGGGAAAATACATCAGTACACCCTCAACATATGCCTAAAATCTCAGAGACACACTTATACTATACTAAGGTCCTATTACCCCCACTGAACTTATTTTATAAATAATTTTCTACCCCTTTTCTGCCTACGTGGCACTAGTTTGAAAAAAAAATCAACACATACTGGACCCACAAGATAGTGCCACGTAGGCCGAAAAGGGGTTGAAAATTATTTATAAAATAAGTTCAGGGGGGTAATAGGACCTTAGTCTAGTATAAGTGTGTCTCTGGGATATCGGGCATAGGCTGAGGGGCTACTTGTGCATTATCCCAAATATTTAACAACAAGTATATTATTGTTGCAACATTCCTTTATTTGTCATTAAAGACAATGCTGTTAATTCCAATATGATGAAATTACAAAAAGATTATGATCATATGATCCCATACTAGGATATCTTTATTGTAAGAAGGAACAAGATAATGACACACCTCTCAATGTTGTCATTTATATTTGATATATCGCATTATAAAAGTAGCTCATATATGTCCCTACATAACAAAATTTTCTTATATACACCCGTACAATTACAAAAATTATAAAAATTAATTTTAATACATTATGTTTTCACATATAAATTATTTTTTGACTTCTTTGATAAATATTATTTGAGTTTCTTTTTCGTATTTCAAAATTCTTTTATTCTTTAGAGTAAAATAAGAGAAATAAAAACAAAGAATAGTGTATGCCAAAAAAAAACAGAAAAAATAAAAATATTTTTGCTATTGCAATTAATTTAACATTTATATCTGGAATTTCTTTTTAGATATCTATAATAAAGATTATAAGGAAATAAGTGAAAAGAGTAAATTTGACCATCAAAAATAAATTCAAAATAGTTGTTGAAGTATACAAGTAAAAAAATGTGTGAGAACAAAATGATATATGTAAGTCATTTGTCTAACAATATGAGTATATATGAGTCATTATAGAAGGAGGTATATGAACTCTAAATAACAAAGTTGAGGGGTACATCAGACTCTTTTCCCTCTTAAGAATTTTATCTACAAGTATAATGATCATATCCCATACTGGTATATCTTTATCCTCAATTTAACAAAAACCAAACATATTTTTTTTCAAGACTCGTAATCTAACTACTACATTCTTTTTCCATGATCCAAGAAAAAGTGTTACAAGTAGAAATTACCTTTCAAAAATAAAGGTTATATCGAAGAATAAATTGTGGTTTACTATACCAGAGATACTTGAAGGAAAACAACAATGTCTATGACAATGGAGAGACAAAATTAGGATATAAAAATCATAATAAGGAGTAAACAATGAACACAAGACAACATCAATAATTTAGGTGGAAACCTGCTTTCTCAAGTGAGTAAGACCACGACCTATCCCACATGTTTTTCAATAGTTTTCACTAATCTCTTCAAGAAAAACTTAAACACAAATAAAACGCCAAATGAGATTAAGCTACTAATCTCGAGGCTAAGTAATAACCTGTTACTTGTTGATCCTAAGCAGACACCACATTGCCCACTAAGAATCAACCCTAGATAACTTAGACTTTAACAAATCAGATAAAACACCTCCAACTAAATCAACTAGCTCCTAGATGACTTAGAATTTTTACTAAGTAGATACAACATTGCCTACTAAATTAGTACCCCTAACGAATTTAGACTTTTACAAACCGAACAAGAGATTTGAATCCTTTATGGATTAGGAACATATTTACAATGTAAGCAATGAAGTATTGCTCCTAAGACACTATGACACTTGCAACTTGATCAGGTCCTTGTGTGATTTTGGAGAAGCATTAACTGAGATGGTCTTTGTTTGTGTACTTAAGACTTTCAGGATGCAAAAACGTATAAAATGATAGACACAAAACTCAATCTCAACAACATGTTTTTTCAGAGAAAATCTAATTTTTTTTGTTGAATCTTGAGTTTGTGTTTTGTAGAAGAGACTATATCAAAATGGACAAAAAACCCTGGGAAAAGGCGATTTGTTGAATGCCCAGTGTCTTGAAATGTTGTGAACCAACCACATCAAAGTTGGAAGCGTTTTGACTACTGTCGTTTCATCCTTTTCTCATGCGCAAAATTTTTGCTGAGTTCTTTATTGCTTGAGTTATTGAAAATAACTTGCTAGCTTTCTCTCTTCTTGAATATATAATGTTGTTCGTTTATTTTTGTATATATCAATTGCCAACATGGGTTTTGACCACTTAAACAATCAACTTTGTCCGCCCTTCCTTTTGTTAAAGTACGCTGCATATCTTACCAACCATTCTATCAAGACAGCTGTAAAGATAGAGTTACAGATGTGCACCACTTTGGATCTAGATGGAGGTACTCTACCAAGAACTGGGTCCCTGCATTAGTGAGAATCATTAAAAAACCCTTCAATAGAAATTTTTTTGCTTTTTGATGAAGACACACAAATATTTATCATAGTGAGTTTATTCACTCATTTCCTTTTTTCATTACTCTCAATAGCAGAAGAACTTTTCCTGGAAATGGTCCCTTGATAGATACCTAAGATTGTTAAATCATAAAAACACAACATCAACTCCTAAGTAACATTTCCCCTCTTTTGATGATAACAGATTTATTCACATTCTTTCCCCTTATGAGCATGCCTGTTAAGGTAACTAGATTTGTCCCTTTTTGTATCATTCCAGACGTTTGTAAAATCATCAAAACATCACATCAACAACAAAATAGCAATTCCTCCTTTTTTGATGATGACAATCTTTTTCAAATTCTCCCCCTAACGGCACGACCATATCCTCTTCAAGTATCACTTCTTCTCCCTATCGGCATGATCATGTCGTCTTTAAGTAGCACTTCTTCCCTATATTGTCATGTCCATGTCATCATTGATTGTCATAATTGATCTCATACCCTAACAACTTCCTCCTTTTGACATCTTAAAAAGTGTTAAAGAGTAAACCAAATTGCCAAAATGTAGTTCAACCAAATTCATGGCCACTTGGAAAAAACTGAGCATGGGAAAACTTCATAAAGTAGTGAGAGAAGTCAATAAAAACAAGGTATTTTTCATTGATAAATAAAAGATCAGCAATCAAAGTATTGCAAATATTACAATGAATGTGAACCAATGCAACACCCGCTGATTTGTATTAAAAACAAGAATGAGGAATTACATGGCAATTTAAGGAGAGTGGGATGTCTTACGAGAGGGATTAAAAGATTAAGATTACTAAAGCAGATCCGTTAGCATGATTTTTTTCAGAAGCATCTCCTAAAGTTCAGCATGCTTTGCTGCTGGAGCTTCATGTTAAATCATTATAGAACCAAATTCTTCTTAACCTGGTCCCTCTAATTTACTATTTTAATAGCTAAGCTTTTAGATGAACTATTTCAGTATCCCGGTTAGCAATAGAAATTGTCAGAGCTTCCAACACAAGCCTGAGTTTCTCATGACAGAAAGATTGATAAAATCAAATTTACTCAAGGCCACCAAGATAAATAGGTCAATAACAAAGTAACCATTTCATTCCTATTTTTATAATTTCATTTTTTTTCATTTTCTTAATAATTCAGACACCGTCCAATGTAGAATACTTTGAGTGCTAAGAAATCAACTCTTTTCCTTTTTGATCATCATCTTTTCTACCTTCTTTTTTTGTTGGACCTGGTCCCTCTTCATACTAAAAACTTTTGTCAATTTGAGAATTCTACATTGGTAACACTATATTTAAACATTTGAAGTGTTTTTAGAGAGGAGAAATCATTGTTTTGAAAAACATTAAATTTTGAAAGGGGATTTTAATTTTTCTGGTGAGATGGATAGAAATATGACGTATAAAGAAAGTGAAAGAAAGTGTCATTTTGGTACTCAAATGATGGAAATTAGATCAGATACCTGAATGACAAACGTATGGAAATTGCAAAAGTTTTTCATGCATAATTCAAAATGCAATGTTAAGAGTGATAACCTTTGAGTAGGACCGAGTCCCTCTCCATTGTTTGGATGTGATTTTCAAGATCTATGTTGACTTTCTTTTTCCTTCATCCTTTTTACTATGTGTATATACCTACAACATGTGTGAGACTAAACTTTCTAAAACATACATAACTGAAAATCAAAGACACCTGCTCCCTTTGCATAGTCATGAAAGTTTTGATTGCTTGGAGCAGGATCCATTCAGTTTATTTTTAGCATCCCCAACTTCAATTTTTGTATCTTAACCAGGTCCCTCATCAGAGCTTTTGTAAAGAAATCATTGATCTGATCTTTGATCTTACATAATTAAAAGTTGATATTTCGTTTGTCAAATAAATATGCTTAGTCCTTTTATGGTGGACTATGTTCTTAGCCATAGTGAGAGCACTCGTGACAACACATACAAGAGGAATAATATTTATAACCACTGTAAGAACTTCATGTTAGGTAGTGGAGCCTGATTAATTTTAGGTTTTCCTATTTATTATCTATTTTAGGCTTTCCTATTTATTCTCTATTTATTCTCTGTAACCAAAAATACTCTGATTTATTAATATAAATATACCTCACCGCTGTGGAAGTTTACAAACGGGGTGTTACCACGAAATATTGGGTTTTCTCTTTCTCTCTCTAGATCTCTCATCTCTTTCTCTTGAAAGTTCCTGTGTTCTTCATTCATCTAGTGTGTGTGCGTGAATTCGATCCTAACAACTGGTATCAGAGCTAAGGAGATTCAACACGATCACAGAAGATGGATAGTTCGAAGCTTGGAATCGAGAAGTTTGATGGATCCGATTTCAGTTTCTGGAAGATGCAGATCGAAGATTATGTGTACCAGAAAGATCTTTACGAACCGTTGACCGGGGTGAAGCCGGAATCCATGACGGAGGAGAAGTGGAAACTCAAGGATCGCCAGGCTCTAGGGTTGATCCAGTTGACTTTGTCAAGAAACGTGGCGTTCAACATCGTGAAGGAGAAGACTACGTCCGGTCTGTTGAAGGCACTGTCAAACATGTATGAAAAACCATCGGCTATGAACAAGGTATATTTGATGCGTAGATTGTTTAATTTACAGATGTTTGAAACCGGATCAGTTTCTTATCATATAAATGAGTTCAATATGATTGTGAGTCAACTCAATTCTGTGGATATTAATTTCGAAGATGAAATTAAGGCGTTGATTTTGATGTCATCTCTGCCCGAGTCTTGGGATACTGTTGTTGCTGCGATTAGCAGTTCCCGTGGATCTGAGAAACTGAAGTTTGATGAAATCCGTGATGTTGTTCTTAGCGAAAGTATTCGCAAACGAGAAGTGGGAGATTCATCGGGCAGTGCTCTCAGCGTTGATCGAAGGGGGAGAAGTAAGACGAAAGGCCAAAATCAACATGGTCGATCAAAATCAAAGAATCGAGGAAAATCCCTGAACAGATCAAACGTGACTTGTTGGAACTGTGGAGAAAAAGGGCACTTTCGGACGAACTGTACAAAGCCAAAGAAGAAACAGAATCAGAAATTTGGAGATGACAATGATTCTGTAAATTCAGCAGAGGACATTGGGGATGCTCTAATCCTTAGTGTGAACAGCCCGGTTGAATCATGGATTTTGGATTCTGGTGCATCTTTCCATTCGTCTCCAAGCAAGGAGTTGTTCCAAAATTTCAAATCTGGAAATTTTGGAAAAGTATATCTTGCTGACAATAAAGCCTTAGAGATTGAAGGAAAGGGGGATGTTTGCATAAAGACCACCTCGGGAAACCAGTGGACATTGGAGGATGTCAGATATATTCCTGGGATCAAGAAAAATCTGATCTCTGTTGGTCAGTTGGATAGCACGGGATATGCAGCAGAGTTTGGGAAAGGTTCGTGGAAGATCGTGAAAGGTGCTATGGTAGTAGCTCGTGGCACCAAATCTGGAACCTTGTACACCACTGCAGGGTGTATAAACATGGCCGCTGTTGCTGAAGGTGCTTCCGGTTCATGTCTGTGGCACAACAGACTTGGACACATGAGTACTAAAGGAATGAAGATGCTGGTCGCAAAAGGAGCATTAAAAGGTCTGAAGTCTGTTGATATGGGTCTTTACGAGAGCTTTGTTATGGGCAAACAAAAAAGAGTAAGCTTCACAAAGATTCCTAGAGAGCCAAAGAAAGTGCGGTTGGAAATGGTCCATACAGATGTTTGGGGACCATCTCCAGTATCATCACTTGGAGGATCCAGATTCTATGTTACCTTCATTGATGATTTCAGCAGGAAGGTATGGGTTTACTTCTTGAAGCATAAGTCAGATGTGTTTGCAACTTTCAAGAAGTGGAAAGCTGAAGTTGAGAATCAGACCGGTTTGAAAGTCAAATGTCTAAGGTTTGACAATGGAGGAGAGTAAGACAAATCAGAGTTCAAGTCATTCTGCGCAGCTGAGGGAATCAGATAGATGAGAACAATTCCTGGTAAGGCAAGGCATAATGGAATTGCTGAGAGGATGAACAGAACATTGAATGAGCGTGCAAGGAGTATGAGGATACACTGTGGGCTGCCCAAAACACTTTGGGCGGATGCTGTGAGCACAGCTGCATACTTGATCAACAGGGGACCATCAGTTCCTTTAGGGTTCAAGATTCCAGAGGAGGTGTGGACAGGAAAAGAACTCAAGTACTCACACTTGAGGACTTTTGGTTGCACTGCTTATGTTCATGTTGATCCAGAAAAGAGAGACAAGCTTGATGCCAAGGCTGTGAAGTGTTACTTCATAGGCTATGGTTCTGATTTGTTTGGTTACAGATTTTGGGATGACAAGAACAGAAAGATCCTGAGACATTGTGACGTGACATTTGATGAGTCTGTCCTGTACAAGGACAGAGAGCAGAAGGTTCTAGAGATTACAAAGCAAGTGGGAGTTGAGGTTGAGTTGGAGAAGAGTAACCCCAGAGATGTCGAAGCAGATACTCAACCAACTCCTACTGAAGAATCTGAAGTGGAGCAAGTTACACCTGAGCAGGTGTTAAGGAGATCATCCAGATCCATCAGGGCACCAGATAGGTATTCACCTTCATTACACTATCTATTGCTGACTGATGAGGGGGAACCAGAGTCTTTTGATGAGGCCCTACAGGTGGAGGATTCGATCAAGTGGGAGCAAGCCATGGATGATGAGATGAGGTCACTTGAGAAGAACGACACATGGGTGTTGACTGAGTTACCTGCAGGGAAGAGAGCTTTGCTGAACAAGTGGGTGTTCAGAATCAAGACTGAACCAGATGGCAAAAGAAGGTTCAAGGCTCGTTTAGTGGTTAAAGGATATTCACAAAGGAAAGGTATTGATTATGCTGAAATATTCTCTCCTGTTGTGAAGTTAACCTCTATTCGAATTCTGTTGAGTATTGTTGCATCGGAGAATTTGCATCTAGAGCAAATGGATGTAAAAACAGCCTTTTTACATGGAGATCTGGACAAAGAGATCTATATGCAGCAACCGGAAGGATTTGTGGTTCCAGGCAAGGAACACATGGTGTGCAAGCTCACCAGGAGCTTGTATGGACTAAAGCAAGCACCAAGGCAGTGGTACAAGAAGTTTGACTCCTTCATGACCAAGAGTGGATTCTGCAAAGCTGAAAAGGATCCTTGTTGTTACTTCAAGAAATACACTGATTCATATGTCTTTCTACTCTTGTATGTGGATGATATGTTGATTGCAGGATCTAGTATGAGGGAGATTAACAATCTGAAGACAAGGTTGTCTGCAGCGTTTGAGATGAAAGATTTGGGTCCAGCAAAGCAGATTTTGGGGATGAAGATTTCTCGGGATAGATCTGCTGGCACTTTAAATCTATCTCAGGAGTTGTACATTGAGAAGGTGCTGAGCAGATTCAGGGTTAATGATGCTAAACCCAGGACTACTCCATTGGCAAATCACTTTAAATTGTCAAAGGAGCAGTCACCCAAGACTGCCGAGGAGCGTGATCACATGGCACTTGTTCCATATGCTTCAGCAGTTGGTAGTTTGATGTATGCTATGGTCTGCACTAGACCTGATATAGCACATGCAGTGGGAGTTGTTAGCAGGTACATGGCGAACCCTGGGAAAGAGCATTGGGAAGCTGTGAAGTGGCTTCTGAGATATCTGAGAGGTACATCCAGTACTTCACTTTGTTTTGGCAAAGGCAAGGTGACTCTACAGGGTTTTGTGGATGCTGATCTTGGTGGGGATGTTGACTCGAGCAAGAGTACATCCGGGTACATTTACACCATAGGTGGAACAGCAGTGAGTTGGATGTCCAGGCTTCAGAAGTGTGTTTCTCTTTCATCTACTGAAGCTGAGTATGTGGCAATAGCTGAAGCTGGGAAAGAGATGATATGGCTGGCAGATTATCTTGAGGAATTGGGCAAGAAGCAGAGCGAGAAGATTCTTTACTCAGATAGCCAAAGTGTCATACAATTGGTGAAAAATCCAGTCTATCATTCGAAGACGAAGCACATCAGAAGGCGATACCATTTCACTCGCAGGGCAGTGGAGGATGGTGATATGTGCTTGGAGAAGATAGAGGGTGCAAAGAACCCGGTAGACATGTTGACGAAATGTGTTGATGTTGGGAAATTGAGGTTATGTAAAACGTCGGTTGGTCTTCTGTAGTTGTTGCTACAGATGTTGCGGTGCAGTAAAGATGTTGATAATGAAGAGATTTTTTTTGAGAATGTATTTTTTGGATGACTGAGTCAGTCTCCAAGTGGGAGAATTGTTAGGTAGTGGAGCCTGATTAATTTTAGGTTTTCCTATTTATTCTCTATTTTAGGCTTTCCTATTTATTTTCTCTATTTTAGGCTTTCCTATTTATTCTCTATTTATTCTCTGTAACCAAAAATACTCTGATTTATTAATATAAATATACCTCACCGTCGTGGAAGTTTACCAACGGGGTGTTACCACGAAACATTGGGTTTTATCTTTCTCTCTCTAGATCTCTCATCTCTTTCTCTTGAAAGTTCTTGTGATCTTCATTCATCTACTGTGTGTGCGTGAATTCGATCCTAACACTTCACTGGGTTGCTTGATCCACATGTCTTGATCATGCTAGCAAGCATATGCTACATACCTTGCCTCAGTTGTTGAAAGAACAACAAAATTTTGCGTTTCTTCATAAATGAGATACGAGCCAATAAAATGAGGCATTTGTTCCCTTTCTATTACCCAACATACTAAACATTACCATATTTCTTCAATCACCATAAAATATCCTGATGGATAAAGTACAATCAGGTCTCAATCTTCACCAAAAGTTATAGGATTCTCTTAGCATCCTTCTAATGTGATTCTATTTGAAAATCTTAAAATCTTGCATAATAACTAAAACTTGTATCTTTTACATATGGAACAGATTTATTTGCATCCAACTTCGAGTTGGTCCCCAGGGGAGTGTCAATTGTCTTGTCAACCATTATATGAAACTTCTTCAACATCTTGTTCTACATTTCATGACAAACGAAGGTATCGTTAGAAGTTTTCTTGATCTGCAACTCCAAGAAAAAAATTGATTCTTGTATCATGATTTTCTACTCATGATTTCAACACAACCTATTTTGAAACCATTGTTGAAGGGGAACTTGGACAACCTGTCAGCTTGTCGGGGAACCGAATGTCACCCTTTTCATATTAGAAACTAAGTTTGATCAACTTCTTTAGTCTAAGATTAACAATTCCCATAATCGGTTTGAGCAAAATCAGCATTGTCTATCGGACCAAGTCCCTCATCAGTTTCATGATCTTCATTAGCTTCTTTGGGATGAATGATGATCTGGTCCTTGGACGTAATATTCGCACACCTTGTCATTACCGAAGTTTAGGTTAGATAGGCCACGAACCAGGTCCATGTTCTTTCTCATTCTAGCCATCAAGATCACTTCATTTGTTGACAAAATGGTAACAATATACTTTTCAGGGAGAAATCTGACTTCATTGCCTTTATCACAAATTTGTGACACATTTAGGAGACTATATTTTAGTCCACTTAGTATACATTCTCGATTGAGTGTGAAACTGATTTTCCACTTTTTCCAACACCAAGAATATACCCATTTTCCATTACCAAACGAGACACCTCCCCGTTGATGTACCTTGAGAGAGAGGAGGTTTCCATTCCTTCCAATGATATTCTTCGACCATCCGCTATCCATGAACCATCAGTGACTACTAACTCCTCCACTCCCCTACAACAAAGATTATTTTTTAAACTTAAGAACCCATTTAATCTGAGTTCCCAGTAAGGATAGAGGAATTATGAGAGTGTTTCTTCTCAAATGAGGCCACATAATCTTTTTCATATTAGAGTAATTAGATATAGGAGTAGGTCCATTGTTCTAGTTAAATTTCTGTCTAAAGTTGACTGACACCTTATCCGAGATGATTTCCTAGCAGGGCAATCCCTTTTTAGGTGACCATTGCGACCACAGTGAAGACATATTAGGTTATCTGACAAATAGAAATACCTATTGTGGGGATTGTAGGGAGGACTTATATTCACGCTACCTAACCTATTCTTATTGTAGTAACTTTTACTAGTGATGTTAGCATGTAATTTGGTAGAGCTGGTCCATTTTAGAATTTTTCGATTGTTCTCGAAGATGGACCAAATCCTTCTCCATCTGATTAAAGTCTCCAGGGCTAGAGCATGTCTGGTTTCAACACTGTTCAGGATCGCTTCTAGCTGTATTTGCAAACTACCAGCCTGTCCCTTTTTTTGCCGGACTTCGCATTCATTATGCTCAATTGTTCCTTGAGGTTTAGATTTTCAGTCTCTAGAACTGTCAGTTCTTCCTCGATGACAGACATGTGAAAAACCAATAGTATCTTTTCTTCACTACACTTGTGTAGACTATTGTTCATTGTGTCCCTTTCCAGTTGTTAACTCTATAATAGAGTCTATTAGTATATTAGCTAGATTTCTCAACCTTCTAACAGAACCAACATTCAAATTTTGTTTAATTTCAAGGATAATTACCTTTTCTTCACCTTTCTCGTCATCAGATTTTGCCATAAATCTGAACATTCCATGAAATACATTCTCATCGTCTTTAACATCTAGCACGGATGCATTTTCAGGACATTCTGATTCTTCTGACTTACTTGAGGAATTCCCTCAGACAACAAATCTTTCTTCACAATATAGTTAGATGAACTTTTCTTGATTTCTTCAAAGGTACCATGTCCCTTCTTCTATACTTTTCACCTCCAGATCCTTGATACTCTTTGTTTTAGCCTTTAGAATGAGACAGTCTCTCATGAATAGTCCAGCCTTTCCACACTTGTGACATAGGTAACTTGTATTTGCATCCTGGAGAGGGTTTCCTCCCTTTCAAAATCTCCATGGTTTCTCACGATTATTTTGAATAATTTTTTTTAGAAAAGCCATATCCTCCTCTTCACTGGAGATTTCACTTGATGAGATCTTAAGAGCTATATTTCATTACCTAATTCTCTGTAGTGTCTTGGTTTCTAATCATTTCATGGGTCTTAAGGTTACCAATTAGAGCATCTATCATTAGTTTTTTCGGATCCTTTACTTTAGTAATGGCAGGTTGCTTGATTGCCAATGACTTGGGATGGGTTCGACTGTTTAGAATGATAGATAGGCTCTCCCAATTATCATAGCTCATTTGTTATGAAGGATAATTACATCAAAAAAATGTGATTCTATTCTTCATCACCTATACCACACACTAACAACTTCTTAGCTTTATAAATTTTCTTGATCTTTTTTTGGCCTGCCTCGTTGTACTATTGATGACTCTTGGGAACAACTATGGTAATATCTCCATCATTCACTTTAGTAGTTGGGATAAAAGGTCCATAAAACTCGATACCCAAAACCCGCGGTCCTTAGAGATAATGAATTGAAGTCGTGCATCCTAGTCTTCCACCAACTATAGATCTTCCATTGAAACATGGTGGTCTTCTTGACATTTGTCCTTCTTCAAGATTTAGTGGAGTATCCATATTTCTACATGAATCTCTCTTTTGGTGTTGATTAGCTAGGGATCACCTGTTCTAATACAAAATGATAGAGTATGTGCATCCACTATGAGTCAACAGTCCAGGTGCCTTGACAAAGTAATAATAGTAATTAAAGAGTAATCAATAAATACAAGAAAACACTAGATGTTATAATGAAAACCACCTTACTAAAGGGAGTAAAACCACAACCTGTTGCACTAATCTCTTCAAAAAGAGTGAAATGCAGATACAACACCAAATGAGATTAAGCTATTAATCTCAAGGCTAAGTAAAAACCATATTAGTTACAGAGCCTTAGCAAATACCACACTGCCTACTAAATTATCAAACCTAGATAACTTAAACTTTAACTAAGCAGATACAATACTGTCCACTAACTGAACTAGCTTCTAGATGACTTAGAATTTTCACTAAGCAGATACAACACTACCCGCTAAATTAGTTACCCTTAGAAAATATATACTTTTACAAGATGAAAAAGAGATCTGAATCCTTTATAGATTATAAATAAATTTACAATGTACAAACTATAGTATAACTCCTAAGACACTATGACACATGCAACTCGATCAGATCTGGTGTTATTTTGGAGAATACTACGCTAAGATGGTCTTTGCTTGTGTACTTGAGACTTTTCAGAATGCAAAAACTTATAAAATGACAGACAGGAAACTCAAAATCAACAAAGATGTTTCAACACTGTATCATGTCCCTTTGTTGAGCATAAATATTGTTCTTCCTTTAAGATGAACTTCTTTTCAAGCGTATGAATTATCACTGAAAATTCATGTTTTTGTTTGCTGAATCTTATGTTTGTGTTTTGGAGAAGAGACTATATAAAATGGACACAAATCCTAGGGACAAGGCCATTGGGAAAAAAAACTGCCTTCATGAAAGGCTGCACAACAACCACTTCAGAGCTGGCAGCCTTTTGACAGCTATCTTTTCGTCCTTTCCTCGTATGTAGATTTTCTGGGACCAGGTCCCTTGCTACATTCTCTTCTTTCTGAGTTCTTGAAAAGTACTTTCTAACTTTCCCTATTTTTGAATGAATTATGTAGTTTATTTCTTGTTGTATATATCAGCCACAAACATGGGTTTTGACCACTTCACTACAAGAAAAAAGCCATTTACTAACAACTTTGCCATATATGGTTATTGTTGCTAAAAGTACTTTTGGCAACAACAAAAATGTTGTTCCATGTATGTCAATAAACGCTGATGCGAAAAGAGATTGCAACAACAGAGTATATTGTTGCCAAAAATTCCCTTAGCACAACAAAAAATATTGTTGCCTAGTTGTTGCGTATAAAAACTCATAACAAAATTGCCATAAATTAATTTGTTTACCAACAATATTAGTATTTACAAAAACATGGCAAAAATTGATTAGTAATCGGTTAGAAAAACATTTGGAAACAAGAATTTTCATTGCAATAAATCAAATATTTTTGCATACACCTTTAGCAACAATTTATGATAGTTGCTACATATGTAATACAAATTCTTCTTAAAAAATGCATAAATATTTCAATAAAAACTACATAAATTTGCAAAGGTCAATACATAAGATTAATGCACTAGACTTACTGCATAGGTCTTTACTTGTAATATATATATATATATATATAGATATATATATATATATATATAAAAGCAATGTCCATTATTTTCTAATCCTTCTAATACTTATGTTTTTAATGATAATCTTCTTCCAATTGTATTATACTGCAGCGGAGTTGAATTATACATGTTCATCCTGCAAATAAAAGATAAATTTTGTTAAATTTAGATAAATTAAGATAGAAATGCACAAATATGAATTTAAAAAGTAGAAGAAATCACATAATACTATAGTAGACAAAATACTTGTAACTACTCAAAGACTGTTGCGGTAAGCTATAATCTCCAACCCCTAGAGCTTTTTCGTGCCACATCTCAGGATATAAAAATATACATATATGAATACCTAGCTACTGAAATTTATGTTTCAGCAGTCAAACACATATTTTTAACAAATATGGTGGGGGGAAACAAGGTATAATTGCTCAGATACAGTAGAATAATTTGCAATGGACTTACAACAAGTGCAATCCGCTACTAGCAGTTTTCCGAGCTTTGCTACCAAGTCATGCTAGAATCTCTAGTTCATTCATAGTCAAGCATACCATAAAGAAATATATAATTCATAGTTAAATCATTTTACATGCAACTATGATTCCTTTGTTCAAAGAAAGTTAACATAGTATTACAAGTAAAAAAAAACCTAATGTCATGCAAGTATTTTAAGTTTTATTTTTTCAGAAGTTCTGATGATTGCAATATTCTGAATCCATGTTCTCACTTTTCACAATGATTAGAGGCAAGGAGCACGGATTGATACAGGGGTACGATTGTTTTCATTGTTTTATTGTAAGCACTTCAAAATTCTCAATGTGGATATGTAGTGGTGTGACAAACCTATATTAGTAGCCGCAAAATGATATTTCACTATTTTTTTTTTATGATTTGCTTCTCTTGGGATGGGTTGGTTAGATTATATGGAAAGAAGGGTAATGGAGTGAGTCATTAAATAATGTGATCGATTTTCTAGGGATAAGTATTTAGCGACGTGTTGATTTTTAATTTTGGCAAGAACTTGAAGGTGATTACGTTTTTGGACTTAAATAGGAAGAGGGAATTGTTTATATCAATTATCAAGCCTAATCATTGAATAATGATTAGGCATAATCATTGAAAAAACTAGAAAATTTTTGGAAACCATACATGTCTGCGCATAAATGAAAATATTTTACCACTTTGAATCATTTATTTTGTGCTAGAATATTTCCAAACTCCAGGAAAGTAACTCTTCCATTGCCGGTTCAAAAGGTGACCTTTAATTTTCTTTGCTTACCAAAGAAACAACATCAACGGTCCTTCCATGGAAGAAATTGGAGAATGAAATAAACTCCAGAGAAGGTTGTTTCTTATTAGGATGAGAGAATCTCTAAAACATTCTTGCAAATTTAATTGTATCTGTTTGTCAATCTGTGTTATGAAAATCAGAAATTACTGGTTATAATAAATTGTTCAGAAACACGGAGTAACTGAGATTTATAGAACCAGTAAGTAAGATGAATAGAAATTTATTTCTATAAAAAATTATTGAATCTGTAAAAATTTACCAGAATCTGGTATTCGTGGTTTGATTTGGAATATAACCTCCCAGGGTAAAATGATCTTAATCATTATAGTGTAGATACCAAAAACTCTACTGTCAGCGAATCAATCCACATCAGGAAAGTACACGAAGAAATATGTGTTTAGAAGATGAAGGAAGATTAGAAAATTCGTTTGGAAAATATTCTGAAGACTGAATGGTATTTATAGGCAAGAAGAATATATTCTGAAAGGTTGCAACCCTTTAAGAATTGACACGACCAATAATGAAAGGTTGCAAACTTTCAAATGGTATTGACTGTTCCTGAAAGTTGCAACAGTCATGGCGGGAAAGGAAATCAAAACGGGTCACGCGCGCGGATCCGAGTCGGGTCGGGTTAACTAAAAAGTTGAAAACATTTCGGTTTACTTCTCTTATCAACTAATTAATTGAAAATAAATTTTTGGCCATTTAATTAAATAAATAAATAATTAAAATAAATTTGTACAAAAATTAATCTCTCGATCGATCATTTGCCAAAGCCGAAGCCGAAGCTGAAGCGAGCGAGCGACGACGATGACGGCGCGAGGGGGGTCCCTCTTTCCAACCCTTTTAACAATTAATAGGAGTGTTTATTTATTTAAAACTCTCCTATTTTCATTTCCATTACTGATGAGGGACAATTGCCTTTTTCATTAAAGCATTAGAGGACTTTTCAAGTTCTCAACTTTTCAAATTCCTCTCCTACCCTCTATTTCCCATTAATTATTGCTACATACCCAACAATCCCCCACATTTATGGGGAATAGTTATAACATAGGAATGCACGGACAATTGTGTACTTTACAAGCAAGGATTAATTGCATCTGAATAAGTAGGTTTCCCCTTGGACTTTCCATAATTAACATATGTCAGATATACTCGGTCAATCAATAGATGTGCTATCTTTGAACCATCACGCTTTGGTGTATACCTAGACAACCATATGTCACACAATTAACCCTTTACTGTTTATGATTCTTACGTTGTGTTCGTTTCAGCCATGAACACCTCCTGGTTTCATGAGTGTATAGATAATAGGCTTTTGACATAAAATTCTCTTTGAAGCGGCTTCCACTTCACACTCACATAGGTGATTTCTAACCTGTCATCTCGTAGATACATTATTTGGTCAAATCTACCAAACTTAGGGAATCAATAAAAACTTTAAAGCTTTATTACCTCATTAACAAGCCTTAATGTCTTAACATTTTTCTGAACATTGTCTTCACCATGAGAATGGATTGAGTTAATTGACAATGTCGAACCGTCAGCCACAACTTTGTTTTTCTGCTTGAATCTAGCTCTTGGGATCTCCAGTCTGCTAGATAAAGTTACTGTCATGCTGACTTGTCCTAAGCCGTAAACTCATTCCCTTAGATGATCTTTCAACTGCCTCTCTCACTAGGCCTTTCGTTAGTGGATCTGACACATTATCGCTTGAATTTACATAGTCAATTGTGATAATTCCACTAGAGAGCAGTTGTCTTACGGTGTTATGTCTCCATCGTATATGACGAGACTTCCCGTTGTACATAACGCTCCCTTCCCTACCTATTGCTGCTTGACTATTGCAATGTATGCAAATTGGTCCAACAGGTTTGGCCCAAAATGGAATATCCTCTACGAAATTCCGGAGCCATTCCACTTCTTCACCAGCCTTATCCAAAGCAATGAATTCAGATTCCATTGTGGAGCGAGCAATACATGTCTGTTTGGACGATTTCCAAGAGACAGCTCCTCCACCAAGTGTGAATACATAACCACTCGTGGATTATACATCATTTGACCCGGTGATCCAATTTGCATCACTATATCCTTGAATCACAGCAGAATATTTATTATAAAGCAAAGCTTAATGTTGTGTATATTTTAGATAACCCAACACACGTTTCATAGCCATCCAGTGAGTTTGATTCGGATTAATAGTGTACCGGCTAAGTTTACTAATAGCACATGCTATACCTGGTCGCATGCAATTCATAATATACATCAAACTTCCCAACACTCTTGCATATTCCAATTGAAAGTCACTTTGACCTTCATTCTTTTTAAATGTACAACATAAATCAATTGGATTTTGACAACATTGAAATTCAAGTAATTGAACTTATCCAATACTTTTTCAATATAATGAGATTGATATAATGCTAGTCCCTAGGGTGTTTTGATAATCCTGGCCTCTAAGATCAAATCAGCAACTCCGAAGTCTTTCATATCGAACTTGCTGGACAACATGCGCTTAGTAGCATTTATATCGTCGATTTCTTTACTCATTATTAACATGACATTAACATACAAACAAACAATGACTTCATGATTCATAACGTTTTAAATGTAAACAAATTTATCACATTCGTTAATCTTGAATCCATTTGCAAACATTATTTGATCAAATTTAGCATGCCATTGTTTGGGTTCTTGCTTGAGTCCATAAAGTGACTTCACAAGTCTGCACACTTTCTTTTCTTTACCAGGAACTATGAACCCTTCAGGTTGTTCCGTGTAAATTTCTTCCTCTAACTATCCATTTAAGAAGGTTGTCTTTACATCCATTTGGTGGATTTTAAGATCATGCACTGCTGCTAGTGCTATTAACATCCTAATTGATGTTATCCTTGTTACTAGAGAGTATGTGTCAAAGTAGTCCAGACCTTCCTTTTGTCTGTACCCTTTGACTACCAGTCTAGCCTTATCTTTGTCAATAGTCCCATCAGGTTTCATTTTCCTTTTAAAGATCCACTTTTATCCTAAAGGTTTATTTCCTGGAGGAAGATCAGTCAATTCCCAAGTGTGATTGCTTAAAATTTATTCAATCTCACTGTTGACTGCTTCTTTCCAATAAGTTAACTCTGACGAAGACATAGCTGCTTTAAATGTTTGAGGCTCATTTTCAAGCAATAGTGCTACAAAATCTGGTCCGAAAGAAACAGATTTTCGTTGTCGAGTACTCCGCCAATGTTCCTCTTTAGTTAGAATGTTTTCCTTTGATTCTTCTCGTGGTCGTTTAGGTCTTTCACTTGTTCACGCACTTTCAGTTTTATACGGATAAATGGTTTCAAAAAACTCTGCATTATCTGATTCAATTATCGTATTAACTAGAATCACTGGATTATAAAATTTGTGAACCAAAAATCGACAAGCTTTACTATTCACAGCATACCCAATAAAGACACAATATATTGTTTTGGGTCCAATTTTAACCCTCTTCGGTAAAGGAACCTCTACCCTGGCTAAACACCCCCCACACTTTGAAATATTTCAAGTTGGGTTTTCTTCCTTTCCACAACTCATATGGAATTGATTGTATTTTCGATGGGGTACTCTATTGAGTATTTTGTTAGCTGTAAGGATGGCTTCCCCCCAAACATTTCGCGGTGAAAAAGAATTGATCATTAAGGCATTCATCATTTCCTTTAATGTTCTGTTCTTCCGTTCTGCCAAACCATTTGACTGTGGTGTATAAGGTGCAGTAGTTTGATTAATAATACCATATTCCAAACATATCTCTGCAAAAGGAGATTCATATTCTCCACCCCTATCAGTCTGAATCATTATCTTTAGATTCAATTGGTTTTCCACTTCATTTTTGTATTGCTTAAATGCATCAATTGCTTCATCCTTACTATTAAGCAAATATACATAACAAAATCTAGTGCAGTCATCAATAAAAGTTATAAAATACTTTTTTCCACCATGAGATGGTGTTGACTTCATATTGCATATATCGGTGTGAATTAAGTCTGAAGTTTTAGAATTTCTTTCAACAGACTTGTAAGGATATTTAACAAACTTACTTTCCACACAAATTTCGCATTTCGACTTATCACATTTAAAATCAGGCAATACTTCTAGATTAACTAATTTTCGCAAGGCTTTGTAATTTACATGTCCCAAACGGGCATGCCATAAATCACTTAACTCCAATAAGTAAACAGAAGTAGAATTTTTATTAATACTGTCAACAACCATTAAATTTAGTTTGAAAAGACCCTCATTGAGGTAGCCCTTTCCTATGAACATTTCATTCTTACTGATTACATCTTTATCACTAACTAGGACACACTTAAACCCGTTCTTAACGAGTAGTGCAGCAAAAGCTAAATTATTCCTAATAGTAGGGACATGCAGAACATTGTTCAAAGTCAACACCTTGCCGGATGTCATTTTCAACATTAGTTTCCCAGTTCCTTCAATCCTTGTTGTTGCTGTGTTTCCCATGAATAAATCTTCATTGTACTCAGCAGGAGTGTACGTTGCAAAGACTTCTTTCGCAGAGCAAATATGTCTAGTGGCACTTGATTCGAGAAACCACTCCTTGGGATTTCCAATTAAGTTACACTCTGATATCATTGCACATAAGGCATCTGCATCTTCCATCTTTTCCATGATGTTTGCTTGACTTTTGCGTTTGCCTTTGTTTTGTCCTTTCTTAGACCATGACAATCAGAAGACTTATGACCAGCCTTGCCACAATTATAACAGTTGCCTTTGAATTCCATCTTGGCCTGTTCTGACATCTGCCCGTTGGACTTCTTTCTCTTTTTGTCTTTGGTAGGAGCTTCATCAACAACATTAACTCTAATGATTGTTGAACTCTTACGAGACTTTTTTCGGCATTTCTGTTATCTTCCTCAATCTTGTGCCGAATCACAAGATCTTCAAGCTTCATTTCTTTACGCTTGTGCTTTAGATAATTCTTGAAATCGTTCCACGAAGGAGTCAACTTCTCGATTATTGAAGCCACTTGAAAAGCTTCATTTACTACCATATCTGCAGCAATCAGATCATGGAGAATAAGTTGAAGTTCCTGCACTTGTGATCCAACAGTTTTACTATCTACCATTTATAGTCTAAAAACTTTGCGACCACAAACTTTTTGATGCATGCATCTTCTGTCTTATATTTCTTCTAAAGTGCATTCCACAACTCTTTTGAAGTTGTTATTGCACTATAGACATTATATAAGTCATCCTCTAAAGCACTCAAAATGTAACCTTTACATAGGAAGTCTGACTGTTTCCATGCTTCAACGATCATGAATTTTTCCCTGTCTGGCATATCATCAGCAGGAACTGGAGTATTTTCACTTGTCAATTTGCAGACCAAGAGTGGTAAGCCAGAAAAATACTCGTTGCTGCCATCCATTGAAATTCACACCTGTGAATTTGCCCGGTTTCTCTTCTTGTGGTACAAAGTTCGGGTTGGTGCAGCAACAACCACGGTAACACAAGTGTTTGCCATTTCTGATAGAAAAAATTGATACAATATAAGTAAGAAATAAACTATAATTGCAGACTTAAAGGAGTATAAAATCACAAAGATTTTTGTCTCCACCAGAAACACAGATTTAATAATTTCCTTAAGATTGTTTGTCAAATTGTGTTATGAATATCAGAAATTACTGGTTGTAATAAATTGTTCAGAAACACGAAGTAACTGAGATTTATAGAACTAGTAAGTAAAATGAACAGAAATTTATTTCTAAAAAAAAAATCTGTAAAAACTTACCAGAATCTGGAATACTTTTTTTTAGTTTTGAAGAAAATCAAGTCCACTGAATTCACAGTGTCCCCTTAAGGAAATTATTCCCCTCTAGTATCCGAGGTTTGATTTGGAATATAACCTCCCAGGGTAAAATGATCTTAATCAGTAGAGTGTAGATACCAAAAATTCTACTGTCAGCGAATCAATCAACAGCAGGAAAGTACATGAAGAAATATGTGTTTAGAATAAGAAGGAAGATCAGAAAATTCGTTTGGAAAATATTCTGAAGACTAAATAATATTTATAGGCAAGAAGAATATATTCTGAAAGGTTGCAACCCTTTCAGAATTGACACGACCATTAATGAAAGGTTGTAAACTTACAAATGGTAATGACTGTTCTTGAAAGTTGCAACCTTTCAGAACGGTCATGGTGGGAACGGAAATTAAAACGAGTCACGCGCGCGGATACGAGTCGGGTTGGGTTACCTAAAAAGTTGAAAATATTTCGATTAACTTCTGTTATCAACTAATTAATTGAAAATAAATTTTTGGCCATTTAATTAATCCAATAAATAATTAAAATAAATTTGTACAAAAAATAATCTCTCGATCATTTGCCAAAGCCGAAGCCGAAGCGAGCGACGACGACGACGGCGCAAGGGGGGTCCCTCTTTCAAACCCTTTTAACCATTAATAGGATTGTTTATTTATTTAAAGTCTCCTATTTTCATTTCCATTACCGATGAAGGACAATTTCCTTTTTCATTAAAGCATTAGAGGACTTTTCAAGATCCCAACCTTTCAAGTTCTCAACTTTTCAAATTCCTCTCCTTCCCTCTATTTCCCATAAACTCATGCTACATACACAACAGTATCTTCATTTTCTTCCGTTTCAGAGTTTGACAAGAAAAAATCCACTTCAATAGAATAACCCACAACATGTTTTGCAAGCTCCACAGTAGGGAATAATAGAATAGTATATCGGTGTTATGTACAAAAATTTTTGTTTTTGCAGATGGTGGAGAAAGTTACTCTTTGAAGTCATAATAATTAATCAATACAAAGGTTTAGTTAAGAAATTCAATTAATTTGGTACATCAAGTTATAGACATAGAAGAATATACACATTAAAGAATCCTTTTCTGAATAAAACAGAGGGTGAAGTAAGAAACATGAGTTTATGGATTCTGCATTCTAACAAATGTTAGCTTACACGGGATTATGGATAAATTATATTCATATATAGTGAATTTTGTAACACAAATATAAGGTTTTGACTAAAGTTGTTGGGTTCGGCCTAATCCATAACTTTTTATCTAACCTTCCTCTAATTAAGACCCCTCTTGTAAACCTCCCCCCAAAATTCTAAAATGAAGAAACTTACACACTATTAGTACGTTCTAATTACCACATTATACCGTATTCGACGGCACAAAATGAATCAACAATAAGACGCTGCTAGTTCGTTTTAATCCAGAATGACATATACTTTCAATTTATTCAAAGAATAATCAACATTCGAACAAGAATTAGATAACGTGAACATAATAGAATTGAGTAGTATCCCTTGTCCTCATTTTGACTACATAAGAAGCCTAAACAACAAGCACTCAAGTGTGTCGCTGAGTGGTCAATAAAGTTGGTTGCATCATGAGGTTTCAAGTTTAAATCCCTATATTAATAAACACAAAAATCAATTTCCATTTGTTTTAACCTTGATAGATAAATTATGTGGTATTGTGCATGCAAATTAGCCAAGACCCCCAATGCTAGTGAAAAAAGATAAGAAATATGTTTACTCCCAATCAAACACTCCTATAAATAATGTCTATCTGCACCAATTTATTTAATGTCACCAATTAGAGAATCTACACACAAAAACCATTGGCATTGAACACCAGTAACTTTTCTAAATACTTTCAATGATAAGAGAACATAAACTACGTGACAAGACACTAGTTTCTCCCTTACCCTCTGGGTATGCATTTAGACTGCCCTTGTTTTTCTAATTATGTTTTAGTTCACGTTGTTCCGTGAAGAATTAAAAAACAAACACAAATACATGAGAATAAACTATAATCATAATTGACTACAACAAATACTCAATATAAGCTCACGAATTAGTGTTTTGGGAAGATAAAATGTATGCATACCTTACCTATACCTCAGAGGTAAGGAATTTGTCTCCGATAAATCCACAAGTCAAGAGTTAAAAGATACCTACTAATAAAGTAAACCTAGTTTATCCTGAACCAGTATGGATTTTTCGAATGCCAAATCGATTGATGGCGAAAAATGTTAAAATGGGTATTGTCTTCCTCAAAATAAACCCCAATTCTCAAATCATTAGAATCTGTGATGCCAATTTCTAAATTAGGCACCCTATGAACTAAAAGAAAAAGCTCAATGCATTCAAAAATCATCACTAATTTTGATAACAAAAATAAAAATTTACAAATACGCAAAAGAGAAAAGAAAAGTTAAACAAACACAAGCATATATACACTTACACAAAATATTTCTTAATCGACCCGTTCCTAACCCGATGTAGTCACATTCAATAAAATACAAAATAACTTTACAATATTGATCCAAGTAACATTTTAATTCAATATAGAAAAATGAATATTTGACAAAAACGCAACAAAGACTTAACCAAATGCTTAGATAAACAAAAAATACAAAAAAATTAACATATTCATAATTGATTGCGAATGAAAATTATCTAAAGGGCAGCAAAGAGGTTCAAAGAAAGTTATATTGATCTTACTGTGTAAATTTAGGCAGTAACGATTCATTCCCAAGAAAAGGATAATCAATGAGAATGAACTTTTTAGAAAGTGATGAAATGGAGCAAAATGGAGTGTCATCAGTTAGTTTAAAAGATAACCTCAAGGATCACAACTTATTCTAGACAACTATCTTGTGCGGGTGGACTTCAAATCATAAATGTTGTCTTATTTTCTATCTATAATTTTTGGGGGACTGTGTATACTACCTCAAAGTGTATTAAAGGAAGTAGACAAGAAATGTTGGTATTACCTGTGGAAAGGACTGTGTATATTGCCTCTGTTGGAAAATTGTTACGGCAATTGGCATCAAAACTGGACTTACTTTGAGTTAAATGGGTTCATGAATTTACATAAAGGATGGTGCACAAATATGGCATCANGGGGGCGGAGGAACTGATGAGAAATATGGTGGCTAAACGTTAGAAGATGCAAGAACAGGAATATTGCCTCTGTTGGAAAATTGTTACGGCAATTGGAAAAAAAACTGGACTTACTTTGAGTTAAATGGGTTCATGAATTTACATAGAGGATGGTGCACAAATATGGCATCATTGTCCATATGTGGACAGTAGTTGGTACTTGAGGAAGCTGAACTCACTTAAGAAGCAGATGATTCATTGGTATTGCAGGGGAATGTACCAGCTCTCCCCCTATGGTAAATTATTCAGTTTCCAAGAGTTATATTGCTTTAATTGGGCAGTTGCCTAGAGTGAGAGAAGCAGAGCTTATGTGGAATTATATTATTCTGCCAAAGCATAAAATGATCCTATGTATTGATTATCAAAATAGAATACTTACCAAGGAATGAATGACCAGATTAAACATTTTAGTTGATGACCTTACATGCTCCTTGTGTGAGGAAAATGAAATAGAGACTCAGAATTATTTTTTTTCTAGATGTGGCTGGCTATCAGAAATAAGGGTCACTCTCTCTACATGGTCAGGCTTGTACCTGAAAAAATGGGGAGTAATAGAAAATCTTCAATGGTTCTAAGGAATAAAATGGAAGAGGTTCAAAAAGGAAGTAGTTGCGGCAATTTGTGGTGCTATAATTTATCACACTTGGCGACCAAGGAACATGAATATTTTCAGGGTCATACATGGAAATACGAGCTTGGTTATAGCACAGACCCAAAGGCAAATTAGGGAGAGGATAGATATGGTACACTATTCCAGAAGAGGTCATAAATGCACTAACTTATAGTCTAGAATTTGTAACAAGATTGTTGGTATGGCTTGTTTGATTTTTTGTTTGATTGAGGTCTAGATACTTGCTGCAACCTTCCTAGAAGGGGGTGGTGATACTGGATGCTCCTTAGTTCTGTAAATTTTTCTTGTTGTTGCAATGGAAATTTTCACATTTATTACCAAAAAAAAGTAAATAGAAAACTCACAATAGAGTTCCCACAACCTAGATTTATATACAACATAATGAATAGAAAATTAAGCTTTAATTTTAGGGAAAACTACACAAACAGCTAAAGTTTGGGGAACAGTTCTGAGTTTTTTGGCCGAAAACAATTGACCGCGCTCTGTTTTGGCGGAAAACTGGAAAAAAATAGTAAAACTTAGGGTAAAATTTGTGTATGTTATTGAAAAATTATATACATAAGCTATAATAAAAAAATAATTTGTCAAATATTATATAAGATAGCAAAGAATTAACTAAATTCTTGAAATTTACTAAAATTTGACGGGGATATTATGGTTGTTACAAAAATGTTGTTGCGATTCTTTATATTGAAACTTTAATATTAATAATAGAATATAGCAACAATATAAAATTATTTCGCAACAACACAAAAATTGTTGATTAAAATTTAAAAGATATTCCAACAAATAAATTAAGTTCTTGCAATTTATTGATA
The DNA here is from genome assembly GCF_001406875.1 of Solanum pennellii. Lineage (NCBI taxonomy): Eukaryota > Viridiplantae > Streptophyta > Magnoliopsida > Solanales > Solanaceae > Solanum > Solanum pennellii. Next base: position 38,725,598 of record NC_028637.1, on the reverse strand, counting down.
TAAGGCAACACCACTAGAGTTTTTGCCAAAAAGTTGTTGCTAAATCCATACTTTCTTGTAGTGCTTAAAAAAACAACTTCTCCCTTCCTTCCTATTGGTGAAGTACGCAACACATCTCACCAATCAACCTAATAAGACAAATGTAAATATAGCTTTAAAATTGTGCACCACTTTGAATCTGGACGGAGGTACTCTTCTAAGGACCAAGTCGCTTCATTTGAGAGGATCATCAAAACACATAGAATATAATATTTTCCCTCTTTTTTGATGAAGACACACAAATGTTTCTAATGCTGAGTTTATTCATTAATTTCCCCTTTCATCAATGCCAATACTAAAAGACCATTTCCTGAATCGGGTCCCTTGTTAGATCGCTAAGTTTGTTAAATCATCAAAACTTAACATCGGCTCTAAAGTAACACTATTGATCCACTGTTACAATAAGAGATAATACATTACAGAGAAATGTTACAAGCATGTCACAATGCATATGATTTTGTTTATAGTAAGATCAATCCTAGTTTCTTTTTCAAAATCCCTACTATACAAGATTTGGATCATAGATTTAGCATCGATCCTTATTTTCTTACAAAAGTCACTAGTGGTGAAAACATAGCTATGGTGTCTCAAACAACATTTACTCCAAATGCCTCATTCATTCAATATGGCCTAGTAAATTGAGACACCAAGCATATTAGATTGGCTTTTTTGCCGTATCTAATGATGAGTTCTCGACACACTTAGCAAACCTTGATATAAAAATGTCTTAGCATAAAACAACAAAGAATATTGAAGATATAGAGGATATCAAGGACATACATGGACCAGTTAGAGATTATAACATGTCTAGTTGCGATCCAACAATCAAAATCGAAGTTGGATTGTTGAACATCTAAATGAGAAAACACGATCAATGCAACATGCGCAAGTTGTCAGCAAGGTATTAGGTTTTTGACAATGTTAAGAGATTGATATAACGATATTCGAACAAGTAACTAAGCATAATAACAATAGGACACAGCTTGGGAGTTGGCTTAGCTATGATAAGTGCTTATTACTTTGCAGAAATTTGATAAGATTTACGCGAAGACGAATCCTTTGCAGCATGAGGTAAAACGTTGCATCATCACCTAGGCTCACAGAGATAGTTGTTGGTTAGAGAAACTCTCACAGGAGTAGTTGCATGGCTCCTCAAGAGGTTCTATTTCATATGAATGGGGGTATGAGACTTCATTCATGCATTGCACGAGTAGACATTAGGAGGAAGCATGATGCCTTTTATTAAGATTATGAGTTTACATCAGATTATTTTATATTTTTTCATACATCTCAGAGTTAATTGTATCCTTACATATATAGAATTTAAAGCCATGTTTTAAATAACTTTCTTTATATTTCACATGTCTTGAAACTGCTATATAATGAAATGAGTTAGTTATATAGATTTTTGTTATTCATGAGTTGAGCAGAGCAAAAGTAAGTGTTCCTCCTTACTCTTTTAAAGCATAAGTTTTGTTAGAATTCCTATTCGCATACTCGTACATTCAATGTAGTAATGATAGTTGGTCTGCATCATATCATATTGCAGACGCAGGTAACCAGGATCGGCATCATCTAATGCCTCGGTAATCTAGTAGAGCATTCAAGTGAGTGGTGAGCCTCCATACATTCTGGAGGACACATTTATATGCTTTCCAGTCTTTTCATTTATTGAATTTTTTGGTGTTTGTTCCAACATTCATCTTAATTTATAGAGGCTTCACAGAAAGAAAGACAGTCAGACGATTTAGTTTTTCTTTTTTTTGTTTCTCATTATTTATAGATATTTTATTATGAGACTTATGTGTCATTTTGGCCAAGTTATTGAGAAAAGGGTCTGATATACCCCTCAACTTTGTCATTTGTAGCTGATATACCCCTCGTTATAAAAGTGGCTCATACATGCCCTTACCGTTATACAAACGGCTCACATATACCCCTGCAGTTACAAAATGGCTCACATATACCCTTTATTTAACGGAAGTTAAAAAATTACTTTTAAATTTATAGTTATTACTTCTAATTTTTTTTTAAAAAATATTTTGTGGTATATATGATTCTTCTATCAATGTTCAAGGTATATTTTAATCTTTTTGATACATAAAAACTTTTTGACTTCTTTTATTATAATTATTTGAGTTTCTTATTCTTATTTTGTTTTTTTCTTTCATTCCTTAGTTTAAAAAAAATTAAACTATTTTTTTGTCTGTATTGTAATTTAATTTTGTATTCGAAGAAAAAATTTGGTCATCAACAATAAGTTTTACAAGAATATTAGTGAAACATAAATAAATTTGATTATCAAAATAATAATTATAAATTAGTCACTGAAAGAAAGAAAAAGTCAAAATAATATGTTTGACGAGGATTAAATTTACTCATATGAGATTGTATTTTTTAGAAAAAAATAATAAAAATTTCGACTAATTTTTTTTTCATTTCCGTTAGAGGAAAAGGGTATATATGAGCCATTTTTTACAAGTAGGGGTATATATGAGCCACTTTTATAACAAGGGGTATATCAGCTCTAAATGACAAAGTTGAGGGGTATATCAGACCCTTTTATCTTATTTTTATTCATGTTACTTTATGAGAATGTCTTCTTATTTTGAGTTAAATCTTTCGTAGAGTTCAGTAATCCAGGCCAAGGGTCTGCTTAAAACAAACAATGGTCATTGGGTGTCGGCAATTTCAAGGATATAGGTTCGGGACGTGACATGCAGTATTAATACACAATCACAATATACTGTTACGATCAAATCGCTATCCCACTAGTGTAACATAAAAAAATTCAACAAACATTATAATCACATACACATATATCAACATATACAACATTATAAACACGAAGAATAAACAACAAATTTGACATTTATCATCATATCATTTGTCCTCCCATGGAACACAAACCCAAACAGTTAGTCTGTCGTAACATGGCAATCGAATCCCATATTTATGCCGAAACGTGGCAATGAAGTCAAATATTATGCCAAAACATGGAAATTCGATCCAAAGTTATGTTGGAATGTTCAAATCCGACCTAAACTTTTGCTGAAATGTGACAGCCGATCCCAAACACACACCACAATTACAGTCAAAAGTATATCATCAAGGTCATACATTTACTTTATCATTTAATAGCAGCATGATTCATCTATCTCATTTTCAATAAGTATGATCAAAATTGCAACGTCCATACATATACAAGTATCACAATTTATCAAGAACATGCATACACCACACAAACAAAGAATCACAACCATCACCTACCTATAAACAAGTTGGGAAGCCAAAGAAACTTGATCCTTTCCTTTCCGAATTTGTTCCGCTTGTTCTTGGTCTACAAATATTCACAATACCATGCAAATCAATAAGAAATTGCTAATTACAAGAAATTATAACGATTCTATGAACCCTAGATCAAATTCATGATCCTAACTAACCAATTTAGGATTGTCTCCCCCATAAAATCTGCAACAGAATTCTTCCTCGTCATTATTAACCCATTCTATTATGTTCTACGTATCGAAAAATAGATTCGCGGGAGTGAAAAAGCTTATCTTTAACCTAAAGAATGGTAAAAATGAGTAAGAATCGTCTGGGTCCTTCAGTAGCTATAAAAGTCAAAAAATATCAAAGAAGGCCATTTAGGGGTTTATTAACGACATTGAGTCATGTATGGCCCACCCCAGAGGCTCTCTTCCCGATGTAGCGGCGGTGACAAAACGACTCAATTTCCCACAAACACTGCACTTCCGAACGAGTAACCTCTTCATCCTTCATCTTCAATTTTCAGTTCCGTCTCACCCACCACATTTCTGAAATCCCGATCTAGCAACCCTACAAGATCGACAAAACTCCTACTACAACATCACAAACTGAACCATAGAGCTTTTTAAAGGATTCTAGATCACCTTTTTTAAAACACACACATAACTTACAACGGTCAGAAAATACCCTTTGCGCTAAGTTCGATTACAAGAGATCTAGAAACAAAAATTCAATTACGTAAGGTCATACGGGTTCGTTAACGAGTTGTCTAGCTACTCATGTTATGAAAATCATAAATAGTTCTCCCGATTACTACCAAATATCTCTAATATTAGTGACTCTGATTTTCGCAAAATCTAGACAAGGTTGGAAAAATCCATATACTACTATAAACTTTTTCCCGCTCCAATTTTCCTCTATTTCCATTTCTATAACGGCGGGAAAAGGTCGTTGCAGCAATACCCAAAAGCAAAATATAAAATTTTAAATTACAATTGAAACCATGAAAAGAATATTAAAAAGCTTAGAAATTCAAGATTATGAAATCACAAATACAAATTGTTTAGCAATATCACTGAACACAAATAATGAACCTCAAAATAACTAGTTCTCGCCATTCTCTAGATGATTTGTATTTGTTTTTCCAACTCCTTTAACTACGTGTATATAGACTGAGTTGGGGTTTAGGGTTACATTAACTAATGGGCCAACTCATTTAGCTAGCATCCCTTATGGATATATTAGGCCCATAAGATTATTTTTGAAAAACAATATCTTATATATATATATATAGACACACACATATTTGGACCTCATGTATATATTCCGAGATACATATATATGAATATTTTGTCAAAATAAAATAATATTTTTCAAGAAAATCTTTTGGACCTAATATACCTATTAGGGGTGCTAGTTTAATGAGTTGACCCATTAGTTAATATAACCCTAAACCTCAACTCAGTCTATATAAACGCCATTACAAGACTTGGAAAAATAACTCTAAATCGTGTATAGAACTTTCAGAGCTAGTTATTTGGGGGTTCATTTTTTGCTTGAGTGATGTTGATAAATAACTTGTATTTGTGATTTCATGATCTTGATTTCGTGAGTTTTTCAATATTCTTTAGATTTTTTTTTTAATTTAAAATTTGATGTTTTGTTTTTGGGGATTTCTTTTTTGATATTAGTGGTTTTGAAAAATCATTAGACCTTTCGAATTAATGATCTTGATTTTAATTGTGTTTTTTGTTATCGTTCTTTCAAATAGAATTTGTCATTTTCATGTTTTATGTGATCCATGTCTTTTATATATCATGTTTCTTGATTAAACATGTTATTTATTTATTGAGAAAAGACATAAAGTAACCATTGGAGTTGTCCCGGATTTTTAAAAGACACTTTAACTTTGTAACTGTCCTATTACCCACTAAGAAATTATGAACTGATATTATTATACAATTTTTTGACCAACCCCAAATTTTAAGAAGCAAGTGTGTTCACACACCAATCAATAAACGACACGTGTTTTTTTGTCATTTTAAGTTTTCCTTTATTTTTTTGTTTCTCTCTCTTACCTTTTGGATTTTAATTTTGATTTATTTTAAATTTCATTTCATCTTCCACTTTTGTCCATTTTTTTCCCTTCACCTTCCAACCCTCATGTCAAATTGAATCTCACTCTCATTTTTTTCTTTTCTTTTCTTTTTCTTCTTATTCTCCGGTCGAATTTTATTCATAATATTTTTTATATTTTACTAAATTATTTATAACAAATTTAATAATTTTTCTAAACAATTTAAAATTTTGAAGTATCATCAACTACTCATTTTCATATAAATCCAAAATTATTAACATAATTTTGAAAAAATGAATTAATTTCCAAAAATTGAAAGAACATAATTGAAATCAGATAAAACAAAAATTATATGATACTCCCTAATCATCTAATTAATTTAGCTCATTTTCATATAATTTCAAAACTAGAAATGATAATTTTGAAAGAATGATAATTCTCCAAAATTTGAAAAACTTTAATTGAAATTTGGATTAAAAAAACTAAATAATACCCACTAATCATCTTGACATGTAATGTGCTTATCAAATTGTCCGAATGTCATATAATGTTTAGATATAGTTTTAAATCAAAGAGATAGTTAAACTAATAGTAGTATAAAAGGGAGATGAAATTGTGATAAAAATGACATTTAAAGTGAGGAACTTCAATTAAGATGAAAATGACTCTTTGAAGAAGAAGGAAGAAAGAAAAAGAAAAAAATAAAAAAATATAAAGTTAAAATAATAAGAAAAACAAGAAAATGTATTTTATAGGAAAATACTTGCAAAAAAAATATTATATTCGCTCTTTTTTGTTTGTTCACTCTCTGTAAGAGAGTACATACACTCTCCATACTAGGTGGACAATAAATAATGTAATAATATCAATTCAGAATTATTTAGGAGGGTTGCATAGTTTAGGTGTCTTTTTGAAAATTCGGAACAACTTCAGGTGTCACTTTATGTCTTTTCTCTTATTTATTTAATAACTTTCTTGTGTGATCAATTTGTTTTAATATGCTTCAACATTTTTTTTTCTCTTGTCACTTTTTATTTTTAATTCATTATATGACAAATTTGTTTAATTTGTAATGAGTTGTTCGTGTGAAGTTTTATTTAATTATCTTTAATATTTTTAACAGTTTGCAAGAAATGCATAACGAGTAAGATATCAAAAGAAAAATGTGGTGTTTGTCCAGAATAAAATATGAATTTAGATATTTCCCTCTTGGATAAAATCATCTATATATTACTCTCCACTTAAAATATTTTGAATTGTTAGTTATAGTGACGTTTAAATTTTTTTATCTTCCACCAAGTAAGTTTTACTTAAAAAGCATATAAATCGTATTCATAATGTGACATGGAAAAGTTATATACTTCTTTAGTCTATTTTACAGTGCATGAGTTACTATTTGTGGAGTCAAATAATATTTTCAACTAACTATAGTTTTCTCCGAAAAAAATTAAATATTTTAAATCATTCATATTGACTTGCAATATTTTTCGTGTAATTTTTAAAAATGTATTTTTATTTTTACAAATTTGAGGGATTTGTACCTGAGCTAATTAAAACCATAATGGCGCAAGAAGCAGTATAGAAACACAAATAGTTTTATATGGCCTTGACTAGATCACTTATGTCACTATGACAGTAGAGGTGAATCTATCATTTTATGTTTAAGGATTCTAAATTCTAAAAGAAAACAAATTAGATTACTAAGTTATGGATACAATGTTTATACTCCCTTTGTACTATTTTTATGTTAAAGTGTTACACTTTTTGGTGTCCAACAATATTTTTTAAAACAAATAATGATTCATTAGATATGTTAATTTGGAGTACTTTTCATGTAGTCTTAAATCTATACACATTTAATTTTATGAAATTTAAATAATTTATATCAAAATTCATAGTTTCAAGCCTTATAATTTCACATATTATTAGAATATTTTAAAATACATGTAAAAAATAATGACTCTAAGCTATGTTGCACCAATAGAAAGAACTCTAATTCAGTTTCCTATAATGATAAACTTTAATGCCTAATCACCAAATGTAAGGGATTAATTGAGCTTGGACTAATTGAAAAATCCAATAAAAGTGAATCCTAAATCCTAGCTACTAAGGATATTCATATTAGTTGTATTGTTAACATGCTAATAGATATATCATCATCCCCTCCTCCTCCTGTTGTTGCTTCTACAAGGTCAATGAGAAATGAGGAATCAATTTTTGCCACAGTAAATACTACACCACTTGTTGTTGGTGATCAAGTGTCAAATTAACACACTCTTCCTCTATCTCAATCTCTACTATTCTTTTTCCAGTACTACTACTCGATATGATGTGTTCATTCGAAACTTGATCATCATCAACAAGTAGTATACCTTTTACGATGAAAAAAATGATTTCTTCATTCTCCTTAAACTTGTAGCAGCAACAACAACATGAGGAGGAGGAGGTGATTGTAGAGTATCAATGAGCATGTCAGGACTTTAATTCATCGAAATATCCTCAGGAACGTATTTTTTAGGTTTGCCTTTTTAAAATTTTTTAATTAGTCCACGTTCAATAACTTATCTTCTTTTACTTGAGAATATGTCTCTGATCCGTTAAATTTGGTTATTATGCCTAAAAACAAAGCATTATACGAAGTTATATCAATTATATTTCACACACATTGATATGTACAATGAATGAATTATAGTTCTATATATTTATTTGACATAAACCTAGATTCTACTTGTATTTGAAAATTTTACTTATAATATGTACTTTCTTTATCTTGAATTATGTGAAAAGTTATAGAGTAAGAAAATTAAAACATCTTAGTTGGACTAGAAATTTGGGAATAAATTCTTCAACTTTTTAAAATAAAAATGTATACAAAAAAAGTGCTATAAATCTACATAGCAAATTAATAAAAATATTTTTTTGATGAAATTGTTTGATCCGTCAAATAATAACACTTTAACATATAATAGGATGAACATAGTATAAATAATGCATCCATATAACATGAACCAAATGAAAAAATAAATCCAATATCAAACGACAATGGCCGTTTTTACATTTTATAAAAGAGTTGCGTGTATGTCAATTTTTGTACAACCTTAACTTGTTTTTATTAAGTATATGCTATTTTTCATCAACATAGCAATAAAAAGAACACTAGTTACCACGCACATTTAGATGAATATTCTATGATTGCATTACAATTGTTTTTGTGTTCTTAGTATTTAAATCTATAGTCAACATAAGAAAGTAAAAATACGTAATTTCACTATTGAATAGGCTAAAAATTCTTCAAACCTATTTTTAAATAATTACATATTTTAAAAATGTTGTTAATCGAGATACAAAATTATTCCAAAAAATTGTGATAACTAGAATCAAGGAAAATAACTGTTTGACTCTCTAAACAATAACGCCTTCACTTAAAAAAGGACGAAGGAACAATATAACTCTCTCTGTTCTACTTTATTTGATACAATTTTTCTGTCTTTTCAAATAAAATTTACTTATTTGAAGTAAAAAGAAGGAGATAAATCACAATCATATGTATATATATAGAGAATAGAATTCCTAGGCCCACCTACGTGGCGCCACCACAGACAAGCATTCCCTTTTAATTTATTTATTTTCAAAATTACCCTTCCCCTTTAATGAAAAGTTATGAATTTTATTGTTAAGTTGTGATATTTATGAAAATTTGTGACTTTTATGAAGAGTTGCGACTTTCATGAAAGTTTATGAACTTCTTCTTCTTCAGTTATATATTTGTGTACATTTCTCCTTTTGAGTGGGTCACTGACAAGGAGATACTCTGCATTTAGTGGGCTCGATTTTTCCTTTCTGCTTCATTCTGTTGTCACAAAATCCCTGATATTACAATAATTAAGTTATGTATATGATATTGATTGTTATTTTTTACTACATATTTTAAACATTGTTGTTTTTATTTCTGTAAAGTTTTTGTTATAAGTATTTGTAAGTAAAATTTGTATATAAATGTAACTATATAGATTCACAAATAACTTTGTGAAGAAAGCATTTACTAACAACATTGTCTAATAATATATTTTCTTCTCCAAGAGATAAAGATTAAAAGTTTATATGATTTTTTGTTATTGTCATAATAATGTCAACATTGATAGGTGCGAAAAAATAGAAAGTCAAATTATAAAATTAAAACTAGCAATTAAGTATTATTATATGATTACAATAATAACTATTCTCTCACGCCAAAGTTCTTCTTTTAAACTCTTTTCCTATTTTCGCTTGCTTCTCTTTCATCCTTTTCAAGGATCCTTAATGTTTTTGTTGTGCACAACTTCAATTCCAAAACACAATCATAACTATATTACATCTCGAATTAGGATTTTAGAAGATTGCTTTTTAATGTTCCAACACATAATGACTACAGATTACTTATTCGTATATCGTATGATTATGCAAATTTTTTTCTTGATAAAAACATTAGTTATACATATATTTTTAAAAAATATTTAATATTTTAATGAAATTGATAGTGTTATACTAACAAAATTTGCAAAGAAGAAAATTGAGAAAATATTTATTTGATTCTCTAATAAAAGTTACTATGTAACCATGGTAAAATGAAATTATGTAAATGTAACGACCTGTTTAGTCGTTTTGAGCAGCAGATTTTATTTCTGGAAAAACTGTCTGAGTCGACGGAACCCACGACGGACCGTCATGGGCACGACGGACCGTCGAGGGGGTCTCGTTCCAAAACACTTAGAATTCTGAAATTTGGGTACTGAAATCGACTCTCTGAACTTCGTAACGGAATGGCAGGACGGACCGTCGTGGGCACGACGGACCGTCACAGACCCTTTAGGGGAATTGAGTCTCTGAACTCTGTGACGGAGCAGCAGGACGGACCGTCGCAGGCACGACGGCCCGTCACAGGCTGCGTAATCCCAGGCTGGGTCGGATTTCTGTTTAGTAATTTAAGGGGCGTTTTGGACTATTCCTGCTTTAATTATAAAGTTAGTGGGTTAATGTTAATAAGTCTAATTACTTGGGGGTTAAAAGAGGTAACCTTGAGTTAATTAGTGGGATATTATTGCCATCTTTATACTTAATTATATGCTAATTAGGGTAAAAGAAAGAGGGTTTGAATAGGAAAAATAGAAAGAACAAGGAGAGGGAAAGAGAAACGATCGAGAGAGAAACGAACGAAGAGGAAACACAAGATTTGGGGAATTTGCTTGCTTGATCACGAATCTTCGGTGGAGGTAGGTTATGGTTTATGCTATTCGTAGTAAACTCTTAATAGCGAATGATATGTATTGGGTAGTATTGTAAACCCTTCTATATGCTTAATTGTATGCTTGTATGAATGTGATTATATAATTGTGATAAAATAAGCATGATGAAGCTATTGAATCCCAAATCTTGAAAAACCCTAATCTACTTTGTTAATGAGATTGATGATGCCTTAGTATAAAAGAAGGCTTGATGAACTAAAGTAATGGGGTTGATGATGCCTTGGTATAAAAGAAGGATTGATGAATTAATAGAATGAGATTAGGGGAGCGGGTGTCACGAACCGACACGTAGAATTAGGGGACCGGGTGTCACGAACCGACACGTAGAATTAGGGGATCGGGTGTCACGAACCGACACGTAGAATTAGGGGATCGGGTGTCACGAACCGACACGTAGAATTAGGGGATCGGGTGTCACGAACCGACACGTAGAATTAGGGGATCGGGTGTCACGAACCGACACGTAGAATTAGGGGATCGGGTGTCACGAACCGACACGTAGAATTAGGGGATCGGGTGTCACGAACCGACACGTAGAATTAGGGGATCGGGTGTCACGAACCGACACGTAGAATTAGGGGATCGGGTGTCACGAACCGACACGTAGAATTAGGGGATCGGGTGTCACGAACCGACACGTAGAATTAGGGGATCGGGTGTCACGAACCGACACGTAGAATTAGGGGATCGGGTGTCACGAACCGACACGTAGAATTAGGGGATCGGGTGTCACGAACCGACACGTAGAATTAGGGGATCGGGTGTCACGAACCGACACGTAGAATTAGGGGATCGGGTGTCACGAACCGACACGTAGAATTAGGGGATCGGGTGTCACGAACCGACACGTAGAATTAGGGGATCGGGTGTCACGAACCGACACGTAGAATTAGGGGATCGGGTGTCACGAACCGACACGTAGAATTAGGGGATCGGAGTGTCACGTTCCGACACCAGGATAGTATATGGAGCGGAGTGTCACGTACCGACACGAGAGAAATAAAGATAATGAATCTTGAAAGATGTTAATATACTCAATCTAATGAACCTAATTCCCAAATGAGTATGGTATTGAGGCTTGAGTCCTCATGTGTGAACTTGGCGGTACTTATTAATGATTATAGAACTTGTTGTTGCTACATGTTGAGTATTGTAGTTGATTTATGATATTATCTGATATATACTGTTTTCTATTTTGAGTTGGCCGATGATACCTACTCAGTACCCGTGTTTTGTACTGACCCCTACTTGTATTTGTTTTCTTTGTTATTTGTGGAGTGCAGCAAACGTACCGTCGTCTTCAACTCAACCGCAACTCTAGCCAGTCTTCATTACACCGGATTTCAGGGTGAGCTAATGCTTCTAGCTTGGACTGGATCTTCTTCCTCATGTCTTGATGCCTTGAAGTTCCGGCATGGACTAGCTTTTGTTTATTTTAGCTTCTTAGAATACTCTTAGTTTAGTAATTTGATCATAGATGTTCTTGTGGTGATGACTTCCAGATTTTGGGGAATAATAGATGTTGAATTTTAGAAGTTATTGAATTGGTTTTTATTAATGAGTTTAAGTCTTCCGCATTACTTTCTGTTGATATTAAATTGAAATGTTAAGGTTTAGATTGGTTGGTTCGCTCACATAGGAGGGTAAGTGTGGGTGCCAGTCGCGGCTCGGTTTTGGGTCGTGACAAACTTGGTATCAGAGCATTAGGTTCGTTGGTCTCATCACACAAGAACGAGTCTAGTAGAGTCTTAAGGAACGGTAGGGGGACGCCTTTACTTTTCTTTGAGAGGCTATAGGACTTTAGGAAAATTCCATTCTTTCTTTCTTTCGTGCTATTACTTGAATCCAATTGGTATCTAGGTGATACAAATTGGTATCTGACCATCTTCACTCTATTTCGCAGATGGTTAGAACTAGAGCAACGACTACGTCAACACCAGCACCGGCGGGACAGGGTGCGTCTGAGCCAGCCACTGGGGCTGTAGCTCGAGGAAGAGCAGCGGCAAGAGGCCGTGGTAGAGGTCGTGGGAGGACGTCCTCTAGGGGAAGAGGACAAGCACCTGGCCCATCTAGTACTAGGGCGGTGACTCCTCCACCGACTGAGGAAGTGGTAAGAGAGGGTGAGGAAGGGGAAAATGAGCAAGTGCAGAATGAGGAATTACCACCCCAACCTACCCCAGAGATGATTAATCAGGTTCTTGCTTATCTTAGCGGGTTATCTGATCAAGGCCAGACACCTCCAGTGTTTTCTGCACCAGCACCTCAGGTTCCGGAAGTACAACAGGCAACTGCTGCGGCTCCCCGCATGGATGCTCCATTGGAAATAGGCACGTTTCCTCGTTTGACTACAGGGCCTATAATGACAAGCGATCAGCATGAACTTTTCAGTAAGTTCTTGAAATTGAAACCTCCAGTCTTCAAGGGTGCTGAATCTGAGGATGCCTACGATTTTCTGGTTGATTGTCATGAGTTACTACATAAGATGGGCATAGTAGAACGGTTTGGTGTTGAGTTTGTGACTTATCAGTTTCAAGGGAACGCCAAAATGTGGTGGCGGTCACATGTTGAGTGTCAACCCGCACAGGCACCACCTATGACTTGGGCGTCATTCTCTAGCTTATTTATGGAGAAGTATATCCCCCGGACCTTGAGGGATAGGAGGAGAGATGAGTTCTTGAGCCTAGAGCAAGGCAGAATGACGGTCACTGCGTATGAGGCTAAGTTTCGTGCATTATCTAGGTATGCCACTCAGCTTTGCTTCAGTTCACAAGAGCGGATTCGCCGTTTTGTGAAAGGGTTGAGGTCAGATTTGCGGATTTCAGCCTTACAGGTAGCGGCTACAGCGAAATCCTTTCAGGAAGTGGTAGACTTCGTGATAGAGGTGGAGGGAGTGAAGCCAGATGACTTCACCATGGCATCGACATCTAAAAGGTTTCGAAAGGGAGGTGAGTTTAATGGTTCTTACTCTAGAGGACAGGGTTCAGGAGGTTACTCAGTCCGACCAATTCAGTCTTCACTACAGACTGTAGTTGGGGGTCCACCTCAGACCGGTCAACATTTCTCTGAGGTTGGAGGTTATTCCCAGACCTCGTCATTCTCACAGAGACCTATGCTAGACTCCAGAGAATGTTATGGATGTGGGGAGACTGGACATATTAGGAGGAATTGTCCAAAACAGAGTTATAGACCGCCAATAGCTAGAGGTAGAGGTGGTCATGGTAGAGGCCGTTATTCTGGAGGACGTGGTGGCCGAGGTAATGGTGGTCACCAAAACGGCCGGGGTGACGGACAAACTGGAGCTACTACAACACCACATGGTAGGGGCAACGGGCAGACAGGTGATAGGGCCCATTGTTACGCTTTCCCTGGGCGGTCTGAAGCGGAGACATCAGATGCTGTTATCACAGGTAATCTTTTGGTTTGTGATTGCATGGCTTCTGTATTATTTGACCCTGGCTCCACATTTTCATATGTATCTTCCTCATTTGCTACTGGTCTTAATTTACATTGTGAATTGCTTGACATGCCTATTCGTGTTTCTACTCCGGTGGGTGAGTCTGTGATAGTCGAAAAGGTATATAGGTCTTGTCTGGTGACTTTTATGGGTAGCAACACTCGTGTAGACTTGGTTATCTTAGAAATGGTTGATTTCGATGTAATTCTGGGTATGACTTGGCTTTCTCCAAATTTTGCAATCTTAGATTGTAATGCTAAAACTGTAACGTTGGCCAAGCCTGGGACAGATCCGTTAGTATGGGAGGGTAACTACACTTCCACCCCAGTTCGTATCATCTCCTTTCTTCGTGCTAAGAAAATGGTTAGTAAAGGGTGTTTAGCGTTCTTGGCACACCTCAGGGATGATACTACCCAAGTACCTTCGATTGAGTCGGTTTCGGTAGTTCGTGAGTTTCTGGATGTGTTCCCTGCAGACCTTCCTGGTATGCCACCGGACAGGGATATTGACTTTTGCATTGATTTGGAGCCGGGTACTCGTCCCATTTCCATACCCCCTTATAGAATGGCTCCAGCAGAGTTAAGGGAGTTAAAAGCCCAACTTCAAGAATTGTTAGGGAAAGGCTTTATTAGACCGAGTGCATCCCCTTGGGGTGCTCCTGTTTTGTTTGTGAAGAAGAAAGATGGGAGTCTTCGGATGTGCATAGATTACCGGCAACTAAATAAAGTAACTGTTAAGAACAGGTATCCTCTTCCTCGCATTGATGATTTGTTCGATCAGTTACAAGGTGCTTGTGTCTTCTCTAAGATTGACTTGAGGTCTGGTTATCATCAATTGAAAATACGGGCAGCAGATGTGCCAAAGACTGCTTTTCGAACCAGGTATGGGCATTATGAATTCTTGGTAATGTCCTTTGGACTAACGAATGCCCCTGCTGCTTTCATGAGCTTGATGAACGGGATTTTTAAGCCATATCTGGATCTCTTTGTGATCGTATTTATTGATGATATACTGATATACTCCAAGAGTAAGAAAGAACATGAGGAGCATTTGAGAATTGTGTTGAAAATGTTGAGGGAGAAAAAGCTTTATGCCAAGTTCTCCAAGTGTGAGTTTTGGCTAGATTCAGTGTCCTTCTTGGGGCACGTGGTTTCTAAGGATGGAGTGATGGTGGATCCTTCTAAGATCGAAGTAGTGAAGAATTGGGTAAGACCTACTAATGTGTCAGAAATAAGAAGCTTTGTTGGTTTAGCCAGTTACTACCGTCGATTTGTCAAGGGATTCTCTTCTATTGCTTCCCAATTGATGAACTTGACTAAGCAGAATGTTCCATTTGTATGGTCGGATGAATGTGAGGAAAGCTTTCAGAAACTCAAGACCTTGCTGACTACCGCACCTATCCTTACCTTGCCAGTAGAGGGTAAGAACTTCATTGTGTATTGTGATGCATCCTATTCTGGTTTGGGTGCAGTGCTAATGCAAGAGAAGAACGTAATTGCGTATGCTTCGAGGCAACTAAAGGTGCATGAACGTAATTATCCGACCCACGATTTGGAGTTGGCTGCGGTAGTGTTTGCATTAAAGCAATGGAGACACTATCTATATGGGGTTAAGTGTGAAGTCTATACGGATCATCGTAGCCTACAGTATGTCTTTACTCAGAAAGATTTGAATTTGAGACAGAGGAGATGGATGGAACTACTGAAGGATTATGATGTCACCATCTTGTATCACCCAGGAAAGGCTAATGTGGTGGCAGACGCCTTAAGTAGAAAAGCAGGGAGCATGGGTAGTCTAGCTCACTTACAAGCTTCTAGACGCCCATTGGCTAGAGAGGTTCAGACTCTGGCTAATAACTTTATGAGATTGGAAGTAAATGAGAAGGGAGGATTTTTGGCCAGTGTGGAGGCGAGATCTTCTTTTCTTGACAAGATCAAGGGAAAACAGTTTAATGATGAGAAATTGATCCGGATCCGAGATAAAGTGTTGCGAGGAGAGGCTAAAGAAGCAACAATCGATGAGGAAGGTGTTTTGAGAATCAAGGGAAGGGTATGTGTACCCCGTGTTGATGATTTGATCAACACTATTCTGACAGAGGCTCATAGTTCAAGGTATTCTATACACCCTGGTGCAACCAAGATGTATCGTGACCTAAAGCAACACTTTTGGTGGAGTAGAATGAAGCGTGATATTGTTGACTTCATTGCCAAATGTCCAAACTGTCAACAAGTAAAGTATGAACACCAGAGGCCCGGAGGAACGCTTCAGAGAATGCCCATTCCTGAATGGAAGTGGGAGAGAATCGCAATGGACTTCGTGGTTGGTCTTCCAAAGACAATGGGTAAGTATGACTCTATTTGGGTAATTGTTGATAGGTTAACTAAGTCTGCTCATTTCATTCCGGTCAAGGTGACTTACAATGCAGAGAAGTTAGCCAAACTTTACATCTCAGAGATTGTTCGGTTGCATGGAGTTCCACTCTCCATCATATCAGATAGAGGTACGCAGTTTACTTCTAAGTTTTGGAGAACATTGCATGCTGAATTAGGTACTAGGTTGGACCTTAGTACTGCATTCCACCCTCAGACCGATGGACAGTCTGAGCGAACGATTCAAGTGTTGGAGGATATGCTTCGTGCATGTGCGATAGAATTTGGTGGCCATTGGGATAGCTTCTTACCCTTAGCGGAGTTTTCATACAATAATAGCTATCACTCAAGTATTGACATGGCCCCATTTGAAGCATTGTATGGGAGGAGATGTAGGTCTCCCATTGGGTGGTTTGATGCATTTGAGGTTAGACCTTGGGGTACTGACCTTTTGAGGGATTCATTAGAGAAGGTGAAATCTATTCAAGAAAAGCTTTTAGCGGCTCAAAGTAGGCAAAAAGAATATGCAGATCGAAAGGTTAGGGACTTGGAGTTTATGGAGGGTGAGCAAGTCTTGCTGAAGGTTTCGCCCATGAAAGGGGTGATGCGGTTTGGTAAAAGGGGTAAACTAAGCCCAAGGTATATTGGTCCCTTTGAAGTACTTAAGCGAGTAGGAGAGGTGGCTTATGAATTAGCCTTGCCTCCAGGGCTGTCCGGAGTGCATCCGGTATTTCATGTGTCTATGTTAAAAAGATACCATGGGGATGGAAACTACATCATTCGTTGGGATTCGGTTCTACTTGATGAAAATTTGTCTTATGAGGAGGAGCCTATTGCCATTCTAGATAGAGAAATTCGCAAGTTGAGATCAAGGGAGATTGCATCCATCAAAGTCCAATGGAAGAATCGACCAGTTGAAGAGGCCACTTGGGAGAAGGAGGCTGATATGCAAGAAAGATACCCACACCTGTTTACAGATTCAGGTACTCCCTTTTCGCCCTTGTTTTCTTCTCGTGATCGTTCGGGGACGAACGATGGGTAAATTGATATCTATTGTAACGACCTGTTTAGTCGTTTTGAGCAGCAGATTTTATTTCTGGAAAAACTGTGTGAGTCGACGGAACCCACGACGGACCGTCATGGGCACGACGGGCCGTCGAGGGGGTCTCGTTCCAAAACACTTAGAATTCTGAAATTTGGGTACTGAAATCGACTCTCTGAACTTCGTGACGACATGGCAGGACGGACCGTCGTGGGCACGACGGACCGTCACAGACTCTTCAAGGAAATTGAGTCTCTGAACTTTGTGACGGAAGCAGCAGGACGGACCGTCGCAGGCACGACGGGCCGTCACAGGCTGCGTAATCCCAGGCTGGGTCGGATTTCTGGTAAGTAATTTAAGGGGCGTTTTGGACTATTCCTGCTTTAATTATAAAGTTAGAGGGTTAATGTTAATAAGTCTAATTACTTGGGGGTTAAAAGAGGTAACCTTGAGTTAATTAGTGGGATATTATTGCCACCTTTATACTTAATTATATGCTAATTAGGGTAAAAGAAAGAGGGTTTGAATGAGAAAAATAGAAAGAACAAAGAGAGAGAGAGAGGGTCGAACGAGAAAGAGAGAAACGAACGAAGAGGAAACACAAGCTTTGGGGAATTTGCTTGCTTGATCACGAATCTTCGGTGGAGGTAGGTTATGGTTTATGCTATTCGTAGTAAACTCTTAATAGCGAATGATATGTATTGGGTAGTATTGTAAACCCTTCTATATGCTTAATTGTATGCTTGTATGAATGTGATTATATAATTGTGATAAAATAAGCATGATGAAGCTATTGAATCCCAAATCTTGAAAAACCCTAATCTACTTTGTTAATGAGATTGATGATGCCTTGGTATAAAAGAAGGCTTGATGAACTAAAGTAATGGGGTTGATGATGCCTTGGTATAAAAGAAGGATTGATGAATTAATAGAATGAGATTAGTGGAGCGGGTGTCACGAACCGACACGTAGTATTAGGGGGACCGGGTGTCACGAACCGACACGTAGAATTAGGGGATCGGGTGTCACGAACCGACACGTAGAATTAGGGGATCGGGTGTCACGAACCGACACGTAGAATTAGGGGATCGGGTGTCACGAACCGACACGTAGAATTAGGGGATCGGGTGTCACGAACCGACACGTAGAATTAGGGGATCGGGTGTCACGAACCGACACGTAGAATTAGGGGATCGGGTGTCACGAACCGACACGTAGAATTAGGGGATCGGGTGTCACGAACCGACACGTAGAATTAGGGGATCGGGTGTCACGAACCGACACGTAGAATTAGGGGATCGGGTGTCACGAACCGACACGTAGAATTAGGGGATCGGGTGTCACGAACCGACACGTAGAATTAGGGGATCGGGTGTCACGAACCGACACGTAGAATTAGGGGATCGGGTGTCACGAACCGACACGTAGAATTAGGGGATCGGGTGTCACGAACCGACACGTAGAATTAGGGGATCGGGTGTCACGAACCGACACGTAGAATTAGGGGATCGGGTGTCACGAACCGACACGTAGAATTAGGGGATCGGGTGTCACGAACCGACACGTAGAATTAGGGGATCGGGTGTCACGAACCGACACGTAGAATTAGGGGATCGGGTGTCACGAACCGACACGTAGAATTAGGGGATCGGGTGTCACGAACCGACACGTAGAATTAGGGGATCGGGTGTCACGAACCGACACGTAGAATTAGGGGATCGGGTGTCACGAACCGACACGTAGAATTAGGGGATCGGGTGTCACGAACCGACACGTAGAATTAGGGGATCGGGTGTCACGAACCGACACGTAGAATTAGGGGATCGGGTGTCACGAACCGACACGTAGAATTAGGGGATCGGGTGTCACGAACCGACACGTAGAATTAGGGGATCGGAGTGTCACGTACCGACACATAGTAGTAGGGGAGCGGAGTGTCACGTACCGACACAAGAGGAATAAAGATAAAGAATCTTGAAAGATGTTAATATACTCAATCTAATGAACCTAATTCCCAAAAGAGTATGGTATTGAGGCTTGAGTCCTCATGTGTGAACTTGGCGGTGTTTATTAATGATTATAGAACTTGTTGTTGCTACACGTTGAGTATTGTAGTTGATTTATGATATTATCTGATATATACTGTTTTCTATTTTGAGTTGGCCGATGATATCTACTCAGTACCCGTGTTTTGTACTGACCCCTACTTGTATTTGTTTTCTTTGTTATTTGTGGAGTGCAGCAAACGTACCGTCGTCTTCAACTCAACCGCAACTCTAGCCAGTCTTCATTACACCGGATTTCAGGGTGAGCTAATGCTTCTAGCTTGGACTGGATCTTCTTCCTCATGTCTTGATGCCTTGAAGTTCCGGCATGGACTAGCTTTTGTTTATTTTAGCTTCTTAGAATACTCTTAGTTTAGTAATTTGATCATAGATGTTCTTGTGGTGATGACTTCCAGATTTTGGGGAATAATAGATGTTGAATTTTAGAAGTTATTGAATTGTCTTTTTATCAATGAGTTTAAGTCTTCCGCATTATTTCTGTTGATATTCAATTGAAATGTTAAGGTTTAGATTGGTTGGTTCGCTCACATCGGAGGGTAAGTGTGGGTGCCAGTCGCGGCCCGGTTTTGGGTCGTGACAGTAAACTTGAACATAATAGTGTTATGATTTGTAATTTTACTTTTTCGTTTAATATAACGAATGGTAAACTAGAATTGAATAACCTTTCATTAAAAGTTGTCACTTTTGTGAAAAGTTGTGACTTTTATGAAAAGTTGTGACTATTATTGAAAACTTGTGACTTTTATTAAGAGTTGCGACGTTTATGAAAGGCTGTAAGATTTATAAAAGGTTGTCACCTTTTCGAAAGTTGTTACTTTTTCAAAGAATTATGACTTTCGAAGAGTTGTGACCTTTTAAGTAAGGCAGAATTAGCACTTGTTTACAATACCCTTTGTAGGCTATAAATAGAGGGTGTTCTCTCATTTTCAAATAATGAAAATTCTAAAATTCTTCTTCTGCGCAATTAATATTTGTATATATTTCTACTGTTGAGTGGCTCAGTAACAAGGACACACTTTGCACTCATTGGGCTCGATTTTTTCATTATTTATTTCATTCTATTATTATAGATCATGATATGTTTTTTTATACAATCATTAATTTATGGTTATAATATTAATTATTATTTTTTACTACCTGTTTTAAACTTTATTGTTTATGTTTTTGTAAAGTTATTGTTATAAGTATTTGTTAATACAAACTATATGTAAATCCAACTATGCGGCTTTACAAATAACTTTTTACGGAACACATTTATTTACAATAATTTCCAAAGTAATCTTTTCTTCTCCAAAAAATCAAGCGTTAGAATTTGTATGATAGTTTTTTTGTCAAAATAATGTTAATATTAATTGGATTAAAAAAATAGAAAGTCAAATGGTAGAATTAAAACTAACAATTAATTATAATTATATGATACACAATGATGACTATTCTCTCACACCAAAATACTTTTTTTTTAACTTTTTCACCATTATCCCTTACTTCTCTTTCATATATGTTAAGGATCCTTATAAATATATTGTTTGTGCACAACTTCAATTCCAAAATACTATTATAACTATATTACATATGAAAATTTGATTTCAGAAGATTGCATTTTAATGTTCCTAACACATAATGACACATATAACCTATTGGTATATCATATGAATATGGAACTTTTGTTCTTGATAAACACATTATTTTTATAGATATACTAGGTAAATTATCCGTGTTTCACATGGGATTGAACTATTTTATTAGGCTTACATATGATCATTAGGTAATACTTGTATTTTGATAAATAATTGGAAAAAATATTTTATCTTAAGGCAAGGTGTTACTCCAAAATCTTTAAGTGGTATATTTTTTTTAAAAATTTTATTTTTGTTATACAAAAATTATGAGTCATAGAAAGATTTTAAGTATAAGAAAGAAGTCTAAGAAAATTTCCATGGAAATAGTTGGTAAGAGTTTAACTTTTAAATTCTAAGAAGTCATAAAGAACAATATTAGAAGTTCAAAAAATAGACCAAAAAACGTTGAACAACAACACTCCCAAGTAAAGTGGAATATCACATTCATGCAAGATCATAATTAACTAAATTCAAATGAACGGACTTGGACTCCTTTTTTATGACCTCAGTCAATATCTTTTTTATTATTGTATGACATATCAAGTATATGCTAAAAATGAATCTAAAATTGTTATTATTATAAATGTTTTTTATCATTGTCCCAAATTAGTCATTACTATTTTTAAGGTTTCATATTACCAGCCCCAACTTATTTAGATTAAAACATAGTTATTGTTATAGTTATAGTATGCAATTACAAAAACTTAATGCAATTATCAACCAAGCAATATGTGACATCTGAATGTTCACAAAGGGATATACTAAACTAAAATTTCGACACATAAAATATTAAATCTCACAACATAATTTTGTGAGCACTTGAACATGCAAATATCCAAAAATACTATAAAAGACGACCTTACTTTCCTAAACAATCAAAAAAAAACCGCATGTGCTTAACATATTTTTCAAAAAGATAGTCTTTCGAGTTATATCTATGTTTACAATTGACAAATTTAACTGAAAGAAGTCAGAAAGAGTTATTACATCTTTATTCAACATCTATCAAAAGATTGAGTTATCAATATAACAAAAATGATCTTTAATCATAATTAGTATATTAATTATCGTCAAATATGTATTTTCAGAGGCAAATAATACTCTATATAATGTCCCTAATATTTATAACAACATTGAAATCAATGGCAATTAATTAATGTAGGTAAAGGTTGTACCATTCTTTGTGTGCATATTTATTATCGATAAAAAAATAATTTTGTTATTGTTTATTTTGGACATTTGTTAGTTTCACAAAAGTTGATCTCTTATTATGCTGAATATAGAAGAGAAGAAAAAGTATGACAAATTAGTTAATATGCAATAAAAGATGAAGACTAATATCTCGATACAAATATTCTACATATAGTGCAATTGCATAAAAAAAATTTGTACTTGAGAAAAAAACAACCAAAATAATATACTAATTGTGGCCAGCAAGAGAGCAATCATTTTGGTTCTTTTAACAAGCTGCAATAGATACATGAATCACTATGATTTATAATAAAAAACTAAGCTTCATGAAATAGGAGAAGAAAACTTTGAGATATGAAATACACTTTATAAGAAGAAAAATTAATGTATTTGAATTTTAAAAAGACATACAAATAATAATGACAAAAATAAAATGATATGTTTACTAAAGAACCAAATGTAATTAATTCAACCATCAACCATTTCAGCACTGTCATGAGTTGTGCACTAAAAGCTCCATGAATAGTAATGTCGCATTGCAATTGAAATCAATTATCTTTGTTTATATGAAGAAGCCTGTAGAATGGGACAAAAAAAAAGATCAATTCCCAAATATCCTTGCTGACACTTTAACATAGTTTAAAAAGGTCACCAAAATAGGAAAAAGAAATTACCATAGTTAGATGAATCACTATGACAAATAATAAAGATTAGGCTCCATGAAAACATCCAAGAATGATCAAACTTCATAAAAACTCAATTAATGTATTTAAATTTTTGTACCCTATAGTGGGAAAAACACCTACAAAATTATATTGGTAAGAAATTCCTCCATTTATAGACAACATATGATAGTGTGAACAAATATTTATTGTGCCTTATTTGAAAGGTCATAAGTCTTTGGAAAAGTTACAACCCTTCAGAAAGGTCATTTCATAAAAGTTATAACTTTTCATAAAAGTCGCAACTCTTCATCAAATCACAACTTTTACAAAAAATCACAACTTTTCAAAAAAGTCACAACTTTTCAAAAAAGTCACAATTTTTCATAAAAATCACAACTTTTCATGGAATGGAAGGCTAGTTTTGGAAATAAATAAATTTAAAAGGGAATTCTGATATCTTGTGGCGCCACATAGGCGGACCTAAGGTTCTCTTTTATATAAATATATGATTTTTAAGAAATAATTAATATTTCGAAAGTAATTTATAGTGTTGTACTAACTTAAAGAGTGTTATGATTAGTTTTATGATTTTTAGTTTTGCCTTTTCTTTTAATATAACAAATGAAAAACTAGAATCGAATAACGTCTATACTCTTAAAACAGATTTATATAAAAAAATACTATAATACCGTATTCAAGAAAAGTATTATTCTAATAAATATTAAAGAAGAATATTCTAACTGCGCGAAGCGTGGGCCCATTTACTAGTATATAATAATTCAATAACATTTAAAATACAATATAAAAAATCAAAATTAGAGGACATACCTAATTTTCGTGAGGGGACGATACTTAAATTTGTATTGCATTCTGAACGAACTTGAAGTTTCTCTTCTTTTATCTTCAACATTATGCAATTCTTGCAAAGTGTAAAAAATATATTTAACATAAATTAATCAAATTCCATTAAAAAATATTGACAGAAAATAATAATTTTTTCACCAAAATATAATAAATAATAAATTAACAAATAAAAAGTGAAAATAAAGAAAAAGAAAAAGGATGACCCATATTGCAAAACTCACCTCTTTTGATCATAAAATCCCAAATTTTGGTACGTAAAAATATGATAGTGTTAATTACTAGGGCCAAATGAAATAAATTGATCATTGTCGCGCTCTGTTTTTTGCAAAATATGTTTTAATCACGGCCTAACACCTATTTTGGGACTTTTAAATGTTTTGAAGAGTCCTCACCTAACAAATTGATGCGCATTAGGGCCCGTATCTAACCTAGATAAATCTAAGGTCAATAAACCAGAGATCAGGGTAGGGTTCAAATTATCAAGAGGGGAAGGTGTAAGGCATCCCTCGAGGTCCACAAATCTGGATCTCGGCCATATCTAATGCAACTTATGTGTGGGTTAAAAGTAGCTAGTATGGTCACTTCATTAAGGTTATTTAATTTAAACGTGCCAGATAAGTGATGAATATAATTAAACACTTTATTCTTTGAATTAATAATTAAGCATGTGACTAGGTGATAACATAATATAAACATACTAATGACTAAGAAAATAATAAAGGGAAAAGCGAGGTGCCAAAAGTTACACAATTGAATACTCCAAAGCAAAATAATATTTTATTTAATAAACTACCCCAAATAAATATAATTACAACACATAAAAATTGAAAAGTGAAGACAAACTCTACATGTCACGACCCAAAACGAGCCGCGACTGGCACCCACACTTATCCTACTATGTGAGCGAACCAACCAATCCAATTCCCAACATTTGTACCATAATAAACAGAATACGATGCGGAAGACTTAAAACTCATTAATAAAAATCGATTAAATAACTTATAAAACTCAATACTTATTATTCCCCAAAACCTGGAAGTCATCACCACAAGAACATCTATCCTCAAATTACTAATCTAAGAGTATCTAAGAAGCTAAAATAAGTTAAAAGCTAGTCCATGCCGGAATCTCAAGGCATCAAGACATGAAGAGGAAGATCCAGTCCAAGCTAGAAGCAATAGCTCACCCTGAAATCTGGCTTGATGAAGACTGGCTAGAGTTGCGGTTGAGTTGAAGACGATGGTACGTTTGCTGCACTCCACAAATGACAAAGAAAGAAACATACAAGTAGGGGTCAGTACAAAACACAAGTACTGAGTAAGTATCATCGGCCAACTCAAAATAGAAAATAGTATATATCAGATAATATCATAAATCAACTACAATACTCAACATGTAGCAACAACAAGTTCTATAATCATTAATAAGCACCGCCAAGTTCACCCATGAGGACTCAAGCCTCAATACCATACCAATTTGGGAATCAGGTTCATTAGATTGAGTATATTAACCTCTTTCAAGATTCATTATCTTTATTTCTCTCGTGTCTGTATGTGACACTCCGCTCTATATACTATCCTGGTGTCAGAACGTGACACTCCGGTCCCCTAATTCTACGTGTCGGTTCGTGACACCCGATCCCCTAATTCTACGTGTCGGTTCGTGACACCCGCTCCCCTATCTTCACTTTAGTTCATCAAGCCTTCTTTTATACCTAGGCATCATCAATCTCATTAACAAACTAGATTAGGTTTTTTCAAGATTTTGGATTCAATAGCTTCATCATGCTTCTTTTATCACAATTATATAATCATATTCATACAAGCATACAATTAAGCATATAGAAGGGTTTACAATACCACCCAATACATATCATTCGCTATTAAGAGTTTCCTACGAATAGCATAAACCATAACCTACCTCCATCGAAGAATCGCGATCAACAAGATATCTCCCCAAAGCTGCGTTCTTCCTCTCTCTCAATCGATCGTTTCTCCCTCTCTCTCTGTGCTTTTTCTTTTTCTTATTCAAACCCTCTTTCTTTTACCCTAATTAGTATATAATTAAGTATAAAAGATGAAAGAAATAACCCACTTTTTATTTTAAGGTTTTCTCCTTTAACCCCCAAGTAATTGAATTATTAATATTAATCCATTAACTTTATAATTATAAGCATGAAAAGTCCAAAACGCCCCTTTAAAAACTTAACAGAATTTCCGACCCGAGTGAGATTACGGAGCCTGTGACGGTCCATCACGACTGTGACGGTCCGTCCTGCAGGTCCGTCACAAAGCTCAGAGACTAAATTTCAGTGAAGGGTCTGTGACGGCCCGTCGTGCCTGCGACGGTCCGTCCTGCCATTTCGTCGCGAAGTTCAGAGAGTCGATCTCAGTACCCAAATCTCAGAATTCTAAGTGTGTTGGAACGAGAACCCCTCGACGGTCCGTCGTGGGATCCGTCGTCTCAGCCAGTTTTTCCAGAAATAAAATCTGCTGCTCAAAACGACTAAACAGGTCGTTACAATAGATACCAATTTACCCATCTTTCATCCTCCAAAGATCACGAGAAGAAAAACAAGAGCGAAAAGGAGTACCTGAATCTGTAAACAGGTGTGGGTATCTTTCTTGCATATCAGCCTCCTTCTCCCAAGTGGCCTCTTCAACTGGTCGATTCTTCCATTGAACTTTGATGGATGCAATCTCCCTTGATCTCAACTTGCGAATTTCTCTATCTAGAATGGCAATAGGCTCCTCCTCATAGGACAAATTTTCATCAAGTAGAACCGAATCCCAACGAATGATGTAGTTTCCATCCCCATGGTATCTTTTTAACATAGACACATGAAATACCGGATGCACTCCGGACAGCCCTGGAGGCAAGGCTAACTCATAAGCCACCTCTCCTACTCGCTTAAGTACTTCAAAGGGACCAATATACCTTGGGCTTAGTTTACCCCTTTTACCAAACCGCATCACCCCTTTCATGGGCGAAACCTTCAGCAAGACTTGCTCACCCTCCATAAACTCCAAGTCTCTAACCTTTCGATCTGCATATTCCTTTTGCCTACTTTGCGCCGCTAAAAGCTTTTCTTGAATAGATTTCACCTTCTCTAATGAATCCCTCAAGAGGTCAGTACCCCAAGGTCTAACCTCAAATGCATCAAACCACCCAATGGGAGACCTACATCTCCTACCATACAATGCTTCAAATGGGGCCATGTCAATACTTGAGTGATAGCTATTATTGTATGAAAACTCCGCTAAGGGTAAGAAGCTATCCCAATGGCCACCAAATTCTATCACACATGCACGAAGCATATCCTCCAACACTTGAATCGTTCGCTCAGACTGTCCATCGGTCTGAGGGTGAAATGCAGTACTAAGGTCCAACCTAGTACCTAATTCAGCATGCAATGTTCTCCAAAACTTAGAAGTAAACTGCGTACCTCTATCTGATATGATGGAGAGTGGAACTCCATGCAACCGAACAATCTCTGAGATGTAAAGTTTGGCTAACTTCTCTGCATTGTAAGTCACCTTGACCGGAATGAAGTGAGCAGACTTAGTTAACCTATCCACAATTACCCAAATAGAATCAAACTTACCCAATGTCTTTGGAAGACCAACCACGAAGTCCATTGCAATTCTCTCCCACTTCCATTCAGGAATGGGCATTCTCTGAAGTGTTCCTCCGGGCCTCTGGTGTTCATACTTTACTTGCTGACAATTTGGACATTTGGCAACAAAATCAACAATGTCGCGCTTCATCCTACTCCACCAAAAGTGTTGCTTTAGGTCACGGTACATCTTGGTTGCACCAGGATGTATAGAATATCCGGAACTATGAGCCTCTGTAAGAATAGTGTGGATCAAATCATCAACACGGGGCACACATCCCCTTCCCTTAATTCTCAAAACACCTTCCTCATCCATTATTGCTTCTTTAGCCTCTCCTCGCAACACCATATCCCGAATTCGGCTTAATTTCTCATCATCAAACTGTTTTCCCTTGATCTTGTCAAGAAAAGAAGATCTCGCCTCCACACTGGCCAAAAATCCTCCCTTCTCATTTACTTCCAACCTCATAAGGTCATTAGCCAGAGTCTGAACCTCTCTAGCCAATGGGCGTCTAGAAGCTTGTAAGTGAGCTAGACTACCCATGCTCCCTGCTTTTCTACTTAAGGCGTCTGCCACAACATTAGCCTTTCCTGGGTGATACAAGATGGTGACATCGTAATCCTTCAGTAGTTCCATCCATCTCCTCTGTCTCAAATTCAAATCTTTCTGAGTAAAGACATACTGTAGACTACGATGATCCGTATAGACTTCACACTTAACCCCATATAGATAGTGTCTCCATTGCTTTAATGCAAACACTACCGCAGCCAACTCCAAATCGTGGGTCGGATAATTACGTTCATGCACCTTTAATTGCCTCGAAGCATACGCAATTACGTTCTTCTCTTGCATTAGCACTGCACCCAAACCAGAATAGGATGCATCACAATACACAATGAAGTTCTTACCCTCTACTGGCAAGGTAAGGATAGGTGCGGTAGTCAACAAGGTCTTGAGTTTCTGAAAGCTTTCCTCACATTCATCCGACCATACAAATGGAACATTCTGCTTAGTCAAGTTCGTCAATTTGGAAGCAATAGAAGAGAATCCCTTGACAAATCGACGGTAGTAACTGGCTAAACCAACAAAGCTTCTTATTTCTGACACGTTAGTAGGTCTTACCCAATTCTTCACTACTTCGATCTTAGAAGGATCCACCATCACTCCATCCTTAGAAACCACGTGCCCCAAGAAGGACACTGAATCTAGCCAAAACTCACACTTGGAGAATTTGGCATAAAGCTTTTTCTCCCTCAACATTTCCAACACAATTCTCAAATGCTCCTCATGTTCCTTCTTACTCTTGGAGTATATCAGTATATCATCAATAAATACGATCACAAAGAGATCCAGATATGGCTTAAAAATCCCGTTCATCAAACTCATGAAAGCAGCAGGGGCATTCGTAAGACCAAAAGACATTACTACAAATTCGTAATGCCCATACCTGGTTCGAAAAGCAGTCTTTGGCACATCCGTTGCCCGTATTTTCAATTGATGATAACCGGATCTCAAGTCAATCTTAGAGAAGACACAAGCACCTTGTAACTGATCGAACAAGTCATCAATGCGAGGAATGGGATACTTGTTCTTAATAGTTACCTTGTTCAACTGCCGGTAGTCTATGCACATCCGAAAACTCCCATCCTTCTTCTTCACAAATAACACCGGAGCACCCCAAGGGGATGCACTTGGTCTAATGAAACCTTTACTTAACAACTCTTGAAGTTGGGCCTTTAACTCCCTTAACTCTGCTGGAGCCATTCTATAAGGAGGTATGGAAATGGGGCGAGTACCCGGCTCCAGATCAATACAAAAGTCAATATCCCTATCCGGTGGCATACCAGGAAGGTCTGCAGGGAACACATCCAGAAACTCACGAACTACCGAAACCGACTCAATCGAAGGTACTTGGGTAGTATCATCCCTGAGGTGTGCCAAGAACGCTAAACACCCTTTACTAACCATTTTCTTAGCACGAAGAAAGGAGATGATACGAACTGGAGTGGAAGTGTAGTCACCCTCCCACACTAACGGATCTGTCCCAGGCTTGGCCAACGTTACAGTTTTAGCATTACAATCTAAGATTGCAAAATTTGGAGAAAGCCAAGTCATACCCAGAATTACATCGAAATCAACCATTTCTAAGATAACCAAGTCTACACGAGTATTGCTACCCATAAAAGTCACCAGACAAGACCTATATACCTTTTCGACTATCACAGACTCACCCACCGGAGTAGAAACACGAATAGGCATGTCAAGCAATTCACAATGTAAATTAAGACCAGTAGCAAATGAGGAAGATACATATGAAAATGTGGAGCCAGGATCAAATAATACAGAAGCCATGCAATCACAAACCAAAAGATTACCTGTGATAACAGCATCTGATGTCTCCGCTTCAGACCGCCCAGGGAAAGCGTAACAATGGGCCCTATCACCTGTCTGCCCGTTGCCCCTACCATGTGGTGTTGTAGTAGCTCCAGTTTGTCCGTCACCCCGGCCGTTTTGGTGACCACCATTACCTCGGCCACCACGTCCTCCAGAATAACGGCCTCTACCATGACCACCTCTACCTCTAGCTATCGGGGGTCTATAACTCTGTTTTGGACAATTCCTCCTAATATGTCCAGTCTCCCCACATCCATAACATTCTCTGGAGTCTAGCATAGGTCTCTGTGAGAATGACGAGGTCTGGGAATAACCTCCAATCTCAGAGAAATGTTGACCGGTCTGAGGTGGACCCCCAACTACAGTCTGTAGTGAAGACTGAATTGGTCGGACTGAGTAACCTCCTGAACCCTGTCCTCTAGAGTAAGAACCATTAAACTCACCTCCCTTTCGAAACCTTTTAGATGTCGATGCCATGGTGAAGTCATCTGGCTTCACTCCCTCCACCTCTATCACGAAGTCTACCACTTCTTGGAAGGATTTCGCTGTAGCCGCTACCTGTAAGGCTGAAATCCGCAAATCTGACCTCAACCCTTTCACAAAACGGCGAATCCGCTCTTGTGAACTGAAGCAAAGCTGGGTGGCATACCTAGATAATGCACGAAACTTAGCCTCATACGCAGTGACCGTCATTCTGCCTTGCTCTAGGCTCAAGAACTCATCTCTCCTCCTATCCCTCAAAGTCCGGGGTATATACTTCTCCATAAATAAGCTAGAGAATGACGCCCAAGTCATAGGTGGTGCCTGTGCTGGTTGACACTCAACATGTGACCGCCACCACATTTTGGCGTTTCCCTGAAACTGATAGGTTACAAACTCAACGCCAAATCGTTCCACTATGCCCATCTTATGTAGTAACTCATGACAATCAACCAGAAAATCGTAGGCATCCTCAGATTCAGCACCCTTGAAGACTGGAGGTTTCAATTTCAAGAACTTACTGAAAAGTTCATGCTGATCGCTTGTCATTATAGGCCCTGTAGTCAAACGAGGAAATGTGCCTATTCCCAATGGCACATCCATGCGGGGAGCCGCAGTAGTTGCCTGTTGTACTTCCGGAACCTGAGGTGTTGGTGCAGAAAACACTGGAGGTGTCTGGCCTTGATCAGATAACCCACTAAGATAAGCCAGAACCTGATTGATCATCTCTGGGGTAGGTTGGGGTGGCAATCCCTCATTCTGTACTTGTTCATTTTCCCCTTCCTCACCCTCTATTACTACTTCCTCAGTCGGTGGAGGAGTCACCGCCCTAGTACCAGATGGGGCAGGTGCTTGTCCTCTTCCCCTAGAGGACGTCCTCCCACGACCTCTACCACGGCCTCTTGCCGTTGCTCTTCCTCGAGCTACAGCCCCAGCGGCTGGCTCAGACGCACCCTGTTCCGCCGGTGCTGGTGTTGGCGTAGTCGTTGCTCTAGTTCTAACCATCTGCGAAATAGAGTGAAGATGGTCAGATACCAATTTGTATCACCTAGATACCAATTGGATCCAAGTTATAGCACGAAAGAAAGAAAGAATGGAATTTTCCTAAAGTCCTATAGCCTCTCAAAGAAAAGTAAAGGCGTCCCCCTACCGTTCCTTAAGACTCTACTAGACTCGTTCTTGTGTGATGAGACCAACGAACCTAATGCTCTGATACCAAGTATGTCACGACCCAAAACCGAGCCGCGACTGGCACCCACACTTACCCTCCTATGTGAGCGAACCAACCAATCTAAACCCTAACATTTCAATATAATATCAACAGAAAGTAATGCGGAAGACTTAAACTCATTAATAAAAACCAATTCAATAACTTCTAAAATTCAACATCTATTATTCCCCAAAATCTGGAAGTCATCACCACAAGAACATCTATGATCAAATTACTAAACTAAGAGTATTCTAAGAAGCTAAAATAAACAAAAGCTAGTCCATGCCGGAACTTCAAGGCATCAAGACATGAGGAAGAAGATCCAGTCCAAGCTAGAAGCATTAGCTCACCCTGAAATCCGGTGTAATGAAGACTGGCTAGAGTTGCGGTTGAGTTGAAGACGACGGTATGTTTGCTGCATTCCACAAATAACAAGGAAAACAAATACAAGTAGGGGTCAGTACAAAACACGGGTACTGAGTAGATATCATCGGCCAACTCAAAATAGAGAACAGTATATATCAGATAATATCATAAATCAACTACAATACTCAACGTGTAGCAACAACAAGTTCTATAATCATTAATAAGCACCGCCAAGTTCACACATGAGGACTCAAGCCTCAATACCATACTCATTTGGGAATTAGGTTCATTAGATTGAGTATATTAACATCTTTCAAGATTCATTATCTTTATTCCTCTTGTGTCGGTACGTGACACTCCGCTCCCCTACTACTATGTGTCGGTACGTGACACTCCGATCCCCTAAATCTACGTGTCGGTTCGTGACACCCGTCCCACTAATTCTATGTGTCGGTACGTGACACTCTGACCCCCTAATTCTACGTGTCGGTTCGTGACCCCCGATCCCCTAATTCTACGTGTCGGTTCGTGACATCCGATCCCCTAATTCTACGTGTCGGTTCGTGACACCCGATCCCCTAATTCTACGTGTCGGTTCGTGACACCCGATCCCCTAATTCTACGTGTCGGTTCGTGACACCCGATCCCCTAATTCTACGTGTCGGTTCGTGACACCCGATCCCCTAATTCTACGTGTCGGTTCGTGACACCCGATCCCCTAATTCTACGTGTCGGTTCGTGACACCCGATCCCCTAATTCTACGTGTCGGTTCGTGACACCCGATCCCCTAATTCTACGTGTCGGTTCGTGACACCCGATCCCCTAATTCTACGTGTCGGTTCGTGACACCCGATCCCCTAATTCTACGTGTCGGTTCGTGACACCCGATCCCCTAATTCTACGTGTCGGTTCGTGACACCCGATCCCCTAATTCTACGTGTCGGTTCGTGACACCCGATCCCCTAATTCTACGTGTCGGTTCGTGACACCCGATCCCCTAATTCTACGTGTCGGTTCGTGACACCCGCTCCACTACTCTCATCACTTTAGTTCATCAAGCCTTCTTTTATACCAAGGCATCATCAATCTCATTAACAAAGTAGATTAGGGTTTTTCAAGATTTAGGATTCAATAGCTTCATCATGCTTATTTTATCACAATTATATAATCACATTCATACAAGCATACAATTAAGCATATAGAAGGGTTTACAATACTACCCAATACATATCATTCGCTATTAAGAGTTTACTACGAATAGCATAAACCATAACCTACCTCCACCGAAGATTTCGTGATCAAGCAAGCAAATCCTCAAAATCTTTGCTATCCTCTTCGTTTCCCTCTTCTCTCGATCGTTCTCCCTCTCTTGTTCTTTCTATTTTTCTTATTCCAAAACCCTCTTTCTTTTACCCTAATTAGTATATAATTAAGTATAAAAGATGAATAAAATAACCCACTTTTTATTTTAAGGTTGTCTCCTTTAACCCCCAAGTAATTGAATTATTAATATTAATCCATTAACTTTATAATTATAAGCATGAAAAGTCCAAAACGCCCCTTTAAAAACTTAACAGAATTTCCGACCCGAGTGAGCTTACGGAGCCTGTGACGGTCCGTCACGACTGTGACGGTCCGTCCTGCAGGTCCGTCACAAAGCTCAGAGACTAAATTTCAGTGAAGGGTCTGTGACGGCCCGTCGTGCCTGCGACGGTCCGTCCTGCCATTTCGTCGCGAAGATCAGAGAGTCGATCTCAGTACCCAAATCTCAGAATTCTAAGTGTTTTGGAACGAGACCCCCTCGACGGTCCGTCGTGCCCAAGACGGTCCGTCATGGGATCCGTCGTCTCAGCCAGTTTTTCCAGAAATAAAATCTGCTGCTCAAAACGACTAAACAGGTCGTTACACTAAAAGACTTTATGGATCAACTCACGACTTGTGTATAGGGAAAGAAAAAATGTTTTTTTTTACGGTTCGAGGAAATGTCATCATCTTCGTAGGGACAAAACTACCCCTACCCAACCATCGCATGCATAACGTCCTTAATGTGCCTAGCTCCCCCGCTTAATGTCCCAACAATATTGGACTACTATTTAAAGAAGTTTTAGACTGTAAGAGAAATATATGCTCGTAATAGGCCCTCTTGAAAACAAGTCAAACAAATAGGACGATGATTCAGCACATAAATCTCACAATTCCCTCTAAATTTTTATTAAGAATGCTTTCAAATACTCATAGTTGTGAAGGGCTTATGCTAGGCGTGGGTGTAGATAATAACATAATAATAAAGACTAATAAATAAGTAATAGAATATTATTACAAGTAGAATATTACAAGGGCCAAGATTAATTTAATTTAATTTAATTCGGGAATTTTGAAGTTTCATATCGCAACCAATATATTAGCATGTTCTAAGTGGCAAAAAATTATTCAAAATGCAGAATTTATTTATCGACATATTTGAATAGGACAGAGGAGGGAGCATGCAGATAAAGTTTTCGTATCTGATTTTAAGTGGCGAGAAATTAAAAGTAGCAGATTCAGAAAAGTACTAATTGATTTTTATAGTGGAGGACAATTTATTTACCAAGCACATACTAGCATGTAGGAGCGAATGATGAGTTATTAATACACACTGGCGGATAATGCATAAGAATAAATCATTTATTTAACATGCTAACAAATAATTGATTTATTTTAAGTGAGAAAAAACAATTGTAATACAGAATTAGTTACGAGTGGGCAACAAATACCCAGAGAACGTCATAATTTTTTTAACATGCTGAAAATTACTTAATAATACATAAGAACATGATTCAAAATGACTGTTGAAATGTTACACATATTACA
Source organism: Solanum pennellii (assembly GCF_001406875.1). NCBI lineage: Eukaryota > Viridiplantae > Streptophyta > Magnoliopsida > Solanales > Solanaceae > Solanum > Solanum pennellii. Next base: position 38,690,742 of record NC_028637.1, on the reverse strand, counting down.
TAATTCCTAGATCCATGATTACTAATCAATTTGCATGTTACAAAATTTTAACCATAACTATAACATATGAGAATGAGTGAACATGCCAATATTAATATGGAACACATATAGACATGATTTTTTTTGTAGATAACATTAAAGCCTATATGATGATTTTTATATTCCAAAATATGCCATTAAATAAGTTACCAAAATAAATTGTTACATCCTAAACAGGATCTCTAAACAAACAAAAATGCTGGCAGTTTAATAAGTGAACAAATAGTCCAAATTTATGCAACATTAGGTCGTATGTGCATGGAATTTAATTTTATATATAAACAAATATTTACTACATTTCTCTCATATAGGGAACATTTATTACACCTATTGGATATTACAGAAGACAAATACAAACCAATGGTTGATTTTAGAAGATCATTTAAGAGATATTATAACATTTTTGTATTCTTCAAGTAATTTTCACATATGGAGATTTAATAGCAATCAAACATAATAAAATATTATAAATTATAAACAATTAGCACGTAATTTCTCCTTTTGCTTGAACGATCCCCTAATATTTCATATAACAGAGTGTTAGAGTTATATACATATAACAAGACAAAATAGAGAACAAATGAACAAAATATACAACATTAAAATAAACAATATAACTCCATTGAAAATTCTCTTTTAGTGGACTTTCAACATTTTGAACTCTAAATTCAAAATTTGTTAGAAGAGATAACGTAACTCACATCTATAATGGCAAAATAATCATAAAATCAAATATATATGTATGTATGTATGTATATATATATATGTATGTATGTATGTATATGTATATAGATTACCTTAAAAGCATGAACTCCTAACTTGAAAGTTAAATTACTATTATATCCCTAACTTAGTTTGTGACTCTTTCAGTGAGTTGTGACTTTTCTGATAAGTTGTCACTTTTTTCAAAGGGTTGTTATTTTTCACTAAGTTCTAACTTTTCCAAAGAGTGAGTTGTGACTTTTTCAATGAGTTGTGACTTCTCGGAAAGGTCATTTTTCAATAAGTTGTGCCTTTTTCAAAATTTTGTGACTTCTCAAAAGGTCATGACTATTTCGATAAAACACAAAAAATACATTTTCGCTGAGTTGTGACTTTTTCAAAGAGTTGTGCCTTTCCTAGGAGTTGTGACTTTTTCAATAAGTTGTGAATTCTCAGAAAGGTCATTTTTCAATAAGTTAAGGATTTTTTAAAAGTTCCAACTTGTCAAAAGGTCATGACTATTCTGATAAGAGACAAAAAAAACTCTCCTACCACCCTTCGTTTACTATAAATAAAAGGCCTTCTTCTCATTTTTATGAACCACAACTTTTTTAATCAACTACTCTCCTTCTTGCATTTTAAAAGATTTCATGTGATTTGTTGTCATTGGGTGAGTTCGAATAAGACTTTCAGTGATGCCTTTGATCTTAGTATATGTTGATTACTATCGAGTTATGAGGGGAAAGAAATATATCTTTTTGGTCAAAATAGGAAAATATAGTTTTGTCAGTGTATTACGTGTTCCATTAGTTATTTGACAACCTTGTGTTGCCTATCGGTAATAATATTTTCAGATCAAAATTAAATTAATTGCAAATAGTGGTCACTTTGTAACTTGCTAAGTGCAGGGTTGTAGTGATAACTCCCTTTTGATAATATGCTTCAATGTTCTGCCACCAATAGAAGAACTAAGCAAAAAGAGAAGACATTTTATCGTGAGAATTAGAGAAAACGTATATGTCCTTTCCGTTCACTTAATATTTTTCAATAAGTTGTGACTTATCAGAAAGGTCATTTTTCAATAAGTTGTGACTTTTTTAAAAGTTCTGACTTCTCAAAAAGTCATGACTATTCTTATAAGACACAAAAAAACTCTCCTACCACCATTCACTAACTATAAATAGAGGGGCTTCCTCTCATTTTTTTGAACCACAATTCTTTTAATCATCTACTCTCCTTCTTGCATTTAAAAGATTTCGTGTCATTTGTTGTCATTGAGTGAGTTTGAATAAGGTTTTAAGTGATGCCTTTGATTTTAGTATATGTTGATTACTATCGAGTTATGAAAGGAAAAACATATTTCTTTTTGGTCAAAATAGGAAAATATTATTTTGTCAGCGTATTACTTGTTCCATTAGTTATTTGACAGCCTTGTGTTGCCTTATCTGTAATAATTTTACCAGATCAAAATTAAATCAATTGCTAATAGTGGTCCCTTTGTAACATGCTAAGTGCATGGTTGTGGTTATAACTCCCCATTGATAATATGCTTCATTGTTCTGCCATCAATAGAAAAATTAAGCAAAGAGAGAAGACATTTTATCTTGAGATATTTTAAATTCAGCATATATTTTATTAAATTACCCGAGTTCTTTTTATTTTTTTAAAAAATGCTCGCAACCAATGTTAAAGATATGTTAATATATATGTATCATTTAAAAATTATCATTTACCAAATAAATTTTATTTTCAATAATATGGAATAAACAATTTCATTTTGTGCCTACATTAAATTATAATCTAATGACTATTTATAAAATTTATTAGAAATACAACTATTGCACATTAATTCTTTAGTTATAACATTATGATTTTTCATAGTTACAAATTATTGCAAATGTTATTCACACTCTTATCATTCTTTAGTTATAAGATTATGAATTCTCATAATTATTACGTTAGTTATTTTTATCTTTCATATTTTCTAATATTAAATTTTGACCAATAATTTTTCGTAGTATTATACCGCCCCTATAAATGTGATAACACAATATTGTTTACAAGTATATGAACTATATCTTTGTTGGGTGCAAGATAAACATGAGATTATATATCTGATTTCACAGATAGAATATATTTTTTTATTCAGCTTTAATATTTTTTTGTATAATAATAACAACAGTTCTTAGTTAACTATGGACAGTTCGATAACTAGATCTGATTTGTTTACGTAGTCAATTGAGAAGTCCATATGATAGTCAACAACACGAACACCATTTATTATGTTATAACTTTTAACATACAAAACTATATACAAAAAGTAGTTCTAAAAATAAAATGTAGTTGTTCTCTTCACATATTCATATGAATACTGAACAATATAATGTGAAATACATGTGCAAACTCATTTTCTTAGATGACAAGAAAAATAAACAACAAATATCATCTATAAGGTAATATTATCGAGATACGAAAAATTATATTAATGACCTTCGCAAATTGAAATAAATATATTCGTTTAACTAATACAATATTTCATTGACCATCTTCATATATTTGCTTGAATATTATTATCCACATTAACCATACACAAAAGAATTTGTTATATTATTTTTTGCAAACATAATTAAAATCTTCTTCAAAATAAGCAATACTATTTACCCTAACACAATTTCTTTATTGGTTCCTTTTATTCACTCCAACACACAACAACATTCGACGTAATAATGAAAGATAAAATTTAAACTAATGGAGGAACAACAAACCATTTAAAGCAAAAATATTTATCAGTAATGAAGACAAACTCAATCAAATATTCGACTCGAATATAGAAAACCCGATTGGAGAACCCTCTTAGAGTTCATAGGACTATTATTGTAACACCCCGTAGCAAAACTAGACCAAAAACAAGCTTTTCGAAAAAAAAAGTGCAGGTGCTACCAACGGTGGCATCGACGGACCGTAGCCTGAACCAGTGTCCTTCGTGCACAACCGTTGATGGGATCAGAAACTCATAAAATTTTCAGCCTTAAAGAAAATGGGATAAGTCTTGGACGACGGACTAACTTACGATCCATAGGTCAGACGACTATCTGTAGTCTGTGACAGTCGATCAAGGCTCCCTTCAACCACTCTCTAACAAGAGCTACAGATGACCAACACGGTTTGTAGGTGGGAAATTTAAAGACAGTTAAGGGGAAATGCAGTTCGGTCAACTTCAAATGATCATAACTCTTAGAAAAAAATGAATTAGGTCTCCCATGACCTACCCTCAGATAGATAATTGAATTATCTTTCCATAGCAACCGAAGTTGTTAAAATCAATCTTCCGAGTAAAAGGTTATATCCATTTTAGTAAAGGCCTGTTGAACAGGTCCTCACGACAGACCCAACGATGGGGCGTTGGGAAGATGACGGAAAGTCAGTCCTGGCCGTCGTTTGGCTCGACAGCAACTTTCCCAGGGGTCTTTTTGAACTTCCCCACTCTATTTAAACCATAAGTTAGATCGTTTTGACCCTAAATCATCAGATTTTAGTTAGTTTAAGGCTACAAACATAATTAAAACATATCCAAGTCGAATCATTAAATCAAAACCTAGAAAATTAGAAGCAAGTGAGGAGAAAACGCTCGGGAACCCTAGTTCAAGAACGCAAAAATCTCCAGCAGTTCCAGCCTCAAAGATTAAGTATTTTTCCGTGGATTTCATCACCAGGTATGTGGGATTTCGCTAGTGGGTTCCTTTCACCCATTGGTTCTCTAATTTTCAGTCAGGTTCTTGATTCTCTTATTTTGATTTAACCTAGGGTTTCTATAACTTTGTTAGAACATCATGAATTTATTAAATATATGTTCCAAATCAGGTTATCATTTTATTATGCAGATTATCACAAGAATTTCAGAACTCTAGGTTTGTATTTCTTTAGTTCTTGAATTACACATGCAAGGTCAGATATTTCAGACACTTTAGATATACATGCCTCAATTATAAATGCATAATTACCAGATTAATTGTTGCATTCTCAGTTTGCATGTTTAGTTTCGAGCTATCCAGTATATACAAAAACTCAGACATAATCATTTAATATACAAAATTCATTGGGAGTAGCATAATATGGAGTTGTATAAGGGTTTAGTGTACCCAATAGTCCCAGAACTACTAGCCAAGTATGTTGTAAGTCCCCTCTGTGGGCAATCAGTTTAGTGATCTTGCCAACATGCCTTTATACCTTTGGCAGGGTATATTGGGTACTCTCGATGGGGTGTATACATCGGACTCCACATTTAGATTATGTGGTTTTATTATCAATTATTAGTAGCTCCCACAGATCAGTTAGACTCTCCGCATTGACCATTTAATAATATACTTATTATTTAGCTTTAGCCTGTTATAAATTGGTCATTGCATTCAGTTAGCTGAGAATTCTGTATATCATATTCAGATGATTATACTTGCTTTTGTGCTTGTTCAGTTATGTTTTATTTCAGCTTATTTCTATCCTACATGCTCAGTATCTTTCAAGTATTGATGCATACATGCTCTACATCTTCTCGTGATGTAGGTTCATGTTCTCAGCATCTAGGTCACGCATAGATCGAATCCCGATCTCCAGATCAGCAGATTCAGTGGTGAGTCCTTGTTCTCCGAGGACAAGAGTCATGAGTTTCTCTTCAGTATTTAGTCTTTTAGTTTCAGTTTTTTCTATTTTTAGCTGGGGCATGTCCCAGTATTTCTAGTCCAGTTTAGAGGTTTCATTCAAACATAGTTAGATTTAGCTTAGTATTGAGTTAATATTTATTTTGTATTAAACTCATTCTTTTCATATATATCAGTTTTAGCATAAGGGTATTCCCCATCTTTTCATTATAATTTTTGGTTTAGCTTCCACAACAATTTATTATTTTTAGTATGCTCATTATCATGCCAGCAGGGTTAGCTTGTGATTACTTGTGGTCCTAGGTTCCGTGTCCGTGTCACGGGGGTAGCTTGGAGCGTGACAAAACTTGCTATCAGGGCACTATGTTCAAGAGTCCTAGGATGTATGAAAAAGCCACACTATGTAGAGTCTTTTTCATGGGTGCACCACATCTAATGAGAGAGAGGCTATGAAGTGTTTTGGGAAAAACTTCACTTTCTTGGTATTCTTATCGTGCGTGAGGTATGATGTTATTCCATTCTAACTTGACGTTCTACGTTTTAGATCATCAATCCAAATAGACCTAATGCTAGGAAAATGAATGCGAGGAATGCAAACATAGCTCCTCTAGTCTCAGATCACAAAATCTCTAATACTGAGTTCAGGAACGTCATAAAGATGTTGGCTCAAAGTTTGACTAACCAGAACAATCGGGTTCATGCTCATGCGAATGAAAATGGTGTATCAGTGGCAGCAAGGGTCTGTGACTTTGTTAGGATTAATCCTCCTGAGTTCTTAGGATCGCAAGCTAATGAGGATCCTCATAATTTCTTGGATGAGATCAAGAAGATCTTTGAGGTAATGCAAGTCACTGGGAATGATCGAGTTGACTTAGAATCATACCAATTGAAGGATCTTGCTCATATCTTGTACACTATGCAGAAGGAGAATAGGGGTGCAAATATGGCTCCTATTACATGGGATTTCTTTAGTGAGACTTTTCTCGACAGTTTTTTCCCAATAGAGTTGAGAGAAGCAAAAGCCCAAGAATTCATGAACTTAAGGCAGGGTAACATGATAGTCCAAGAGTATGGACTCAAGTTTAACCAACTCTCCAGGTATGCTCCTCACATGGTTGCTGAATCCAGGGATCACATGAACAAGTTTTTGTATGGAGTGCCAGATTTGGTGGAAACTGAGTGCAGAAGTGCGATGTTATTGGAGATATGAACATCTCTAGACTTATGATTTATGCTGAGAAGTTTGAGGGTGAGAAGCTTAGGGAACAGGCTAAGGAAAATAGAAGGCTAGGACTGGAAACTATGATTATTCTCAGCAGAAATCGGGTGATGGAAATCGTTCGCAGGGTCAGCAGAAGTTTTTGGCTCCAGCCCCTTCATCAGCTAGTGTTCCATCCTCGAAGAACAGGTATGACCAGAAGGGTAAAGCACCAGGCTCTAAATCTCATGGAAGTGTTTCAGCCACCAATTCTTACCCCACTCACCCTACGTGTGTTATGAACCATCCGGGTGAGTGTTATGCAGGAAAAGAGGGATGTTTTTGATGTGGTCAGTCTGGTCACAGTTTGAGGGACTGTCCTTCTAGACAGGGTAAAGAAGGTGGTAATGGTAGATCTCAGTCTACGAATTTAGCAACACCAGCAAGTCGCCCAACTCAGCAGGGTAACTCATTTGGTATAGGTGGCGGTCAGCGCTACAACAAACTTTATGCTCTTCAGGCTCGCCAAGATCAGGAAGGTTCCCTGATGTAGTCACTGGTACGTTACGAGTGTTTGACCCTGATGTTTATGCATTGTTAGATCCAGGGGCTACTCTTTCTTTTGTAACCCCTTTATATAACAGTCCAATTATGTGTCAGTCCAGAAACTTTCTCAGAACCCTTCTTAGTCTCTACTCCAGTCGGTGACCCAGTTAAAGCTTGACGGGTATACAAAAATTGCCCTCTCAGAGTCTTTAAGAAAGTAACCTCAATAGATCAAGTAGAGTTAGAAATGGAAGACCTCGATGTCATTCTAGGAATCGATTGGTTACATTCATTTTATGCCTCAGTTAATTTTAGAACTAGGATTGTTCGTTTTCAGTTTCAAGATGAACCAATCTTAGAATGGAAGGGTAGTAGCTTAGCGCATATGGGTCGATTTATTTCTTACCTTATGGCCAGAAAGATGATCTCTATGAATTATGATATGAGAGTGCATTATCATCCTTGAAAGGTGAATGTATTAGCCGTTGCTCTTAGTAGATTATCTATGGGAAGTGTAGCCCATGTTGAGGAACAAAGAAAGGAGCTACTGCAGGATGTTCACATGCTTGCTCGCTTGGGAGTTCGCCTTATGATCATATCAGATAGCGGTGTAACAGTTCAGAATGGGGCAAAATCTTCTTTGGTAGTGGAGGTTAAGCAAAAGCAAGACAATGATCCGATCTTGCTTGAATTGATAGGTGCAGTCCACAATCAAAGAGTGGAGGTTTTCTCCCAAGGGGAGATGGTGTACTTTGATACCAAGGTAGATTGGTTGTTCCTGATGTGGGCGAGTTGAGGTAGCATATTCTTGACGAAGCTCATAACTCCAGGTATTATATTCATCTAGGTGCCACTAAGATGTACCGCAATTTGCGGGAAGTCTATTGGTGGAATGGCATGAAGAGGGATATAGCAGACTTTGTGAGTAAGTGCCCCAATTGCCAGCAATTCAAGGTATAACATCAGAAACTAGGAGGTATGACTCAAAAGTTTGATATTCCTACTTGGAAGTGGGATGTGATCACTATGGATTTTATCACAAGGTTACCACCTTGTACTCGCAGACAGCATGACTCCATTTGGGTGATAGTTGATAGGATGACTAAGTCTACTCGCTTTTTATCTGTCAAGACTACACATTCGGCGGAGGACTATGCCAAGATTTACCTAAATGAAATTGTGAGTTTGCATGGGGTTCCTTTGTATATCATCTCAGATGGAGGTCCTCAATTTACCTCTTATTTTTGGAAGTCATTTCAAAAAGGTCTTGGTACTCAAGTTAACCTTAGTACAACATTTCATCCACTGACAGATGGGTAGGCAGAGCATGCCATTACAACCTTATAGGATATATTGAGAGCTTGTGTGATCCATTTCAAAGGTAGTTGGGATGATCACATTCCTCTTATTGAGTTTGCCTACAATAATAGCTACCATTCCAGTATTCACATGGCTCCTTATAATGCTTTATATGGGCGTAGATGTAGATCTCCTGTTGGTTGGTTTGAAGTAGCTAAAGAAGCTTTGATAGGGCGAGATTCAGTTCTTTATGCTATGGAGAAAGTGAAACTCATTAAAGATATAGTTAAGAAAGCCCAAAGTCGTCAGAAATCTTATGCAGATGTAAGAAGAAGGGAACTAGAGTTCCAAGTTGACGATTGGGTTTTTCTTAAAGTCTCACCTATGAAAGGGGTGATGAGATTTGAAAAGAAAGGGAAGCTCAGTTCTAGATGTGTAGGCTCTTACAAGATCTTGAAAAGGGTTGGCAATGTGGCATATGAGTTAGGGTTGCCAGCAAAATTAGCAGCAGTACATCTGGTCTTTCACATCTCAATCTTGAAGAAGTGTGTGGGTTATCCAGCCTATGTAGTGCCATTATAGAGTGTGGCGGTGAAATATAGTCTTTCTTATGTGGATGTACCAGTTGAAATTCTTCACCGTCAGGTTAGAAGGTTGAGAAACAAACAAGTCGCTTTAGTCAAGGTTTTGTGGAGGAGTCAGTACGTAGAGGGAGCTACTTGGGAAGCAGATGCAGCCATGAAAGCCAAGTATCCTTACCTCTTTCCTTCCGATTCCACTCAAGAGTGCGTTAATAGTTCCTCTACAGCTTACAGTGATTCATGCATAAATTAAGTTTCAGTCAGAAACTCAATTTTCAGTGTTTAGTAGTAGGTTTGTAGCTCTCCCCCACTTCATCTAGTTTAGTATTCATTTGAGGACGAATGTTCCTAGGGGGGAGATAATGTAACACCCCGTAGCCAAAACAGACTAAAAACTAGCTTTTAAGAAAAAACAATCTAGAGGTTCTACCAACAGTGTCATCGACGGACCGTAGCCTGAACTACGGTCCGTCGTGCACAGCCGTCGATTGGATCAGAAACTCACAAAAATTTAAGCCTAGAAAAATAATTGGTTAAGTCATGGATGACGGACAAACTTATGGTCCGTAGGTCAGACGATGGTCTGTAGTGTGTGACCGTCGATCAAGACTCCCTCCAACCACTCTCTGACAAGAGCTAAAGATGACCAATACGGTCCGTAGGTGGAAAATTTGCAAACAATTACGGGGAAATGCAGTTGGGTCAACTTCAAATGAACATAACTCTTAGAAAAAAATGAATTAGGTCTCCCATTACCTACCCACAGATATTTAAATTAATTATCTTTCCATATCCACCGACCTTGCTAAAATCAAACCATTGAGTTAAAAGTTATGCCCATTTTAGTAAAGGCATGTCAAACAGGCCTTCATGACGGACCCAACGACGGGGCGTCGGGCAGACGGACCATCAGTCCTGGCCATCGTTTGGCCCGACAACAACTTTACTCGGGGTCTTTTTGACCTTTCCCACTCCGTTTAAACCCTAAGTTGCGTTTTTTTAATCCTAAATCATCATATTTTAGTCAATTTAAGCATAGAAACATAATTAAAACGTATCAAAGTCAAATCATTAAATGAAAACCTAGAAAATTAAAAGCAAGAGAGCAAAAAAAGCGTAGGAACCCTAGTTCAAGAACGCCACAAGCTCTAGCAGTTCTAGCCTCAAGGCTTAAGTATTTTTCCATGGATTTCTACCCCAAGTATGTGGGATTTATCTAGTGGGTTCTTTTCACCCATTGAGTCTCAAGTTTTCAGTCAGGTTCTTGATTCTCTTATCATGATTAAACCTAGGGTTTCTAGAACTTTTTTAGAAATTCATGAATTTATTAAAAATAAGATCCAAATCAAATTATCATGTTAATATTCAGATTATCGCATGAATTTTAGAACACTAGTTTTGTATTTCTTTAGTTCTTTATTTACAAATGCTAGGTCAGATATTTCAAACACTTCAGATATACATACCTCAGTTACAAATGCATAATTACTAGATTAATTGTAGCATTCTCAGTATGCATGTTAAGTTTTGAGCTGTCGATTTTATACAGAATCTCAGACATTATCAGTTAATTTACAGAATTCATTGGGAGTAGCATAATACCGAGTTGGACTAGGTTTTTGCATAACCAATAGTCCCAGAACTACTAGCCCAGTAGGTTGTAAGTCCCTCTATGGGCAATCAGTTTAGTGATCACGCCAACATGCCTTTATACCTTTGGCAGGGTATATTGGGTCCTCTTGATGTGTGTATACATCGGACTACACATTTAACTCATGTGGTTTTATTCTCGGTTATTAGTAGCTCCCACAGATAATTCAAACTCTCTGCATTGATCAATTGTTAGTATACTCAGTATTCAGCTTCAGCATGTTATAAATTGGTCATTGCAGTCAGTTAGCTCAAAAATAAAGTATATCATGTTTAGATTATTATACTTGCTTTTGTGCTTGTTCAGTTATGTTTTATTTCAGCTTATTTCTATCCGACATGCTTAGTACCTTCCAAATACTGACGTATACGTGCACTATATCTTCTCGTGATGTAGGTTCAGGTTCTCAGCATATAGATCACGCATAGATCAATTTCTCGATCTCCAAATAAGCATATTCAGTGGTGAGTCCTCATTCTCCGAGGTCAAGAGTCTTGAGTTTCTCTTCAGTATTTAGTCTTTTAGTTTATGTTTTTGCTAGGTTGAGCTGGGGCTTATCGTAGTATTTTTAGTCCAGTTTAGAGGCTTATTTCAGACATAATTAGATTCAGCTTAGTATTGAGTTAATATTTCTTTTGTATTAAGCTCATTCTTTTCATATATTACAGTTTTAGCATATGGGTATTCCCCATCTTTTAATTATAATATACTAGGAAAAACATCCGCGCTTTGCGCGGTTTGTTTTGTTTAATTAGCTCACTCATTATCATAGGTTAATATTGTTATTTGATATTGATCACCGTGATTTATTATCAATATATAATTTAATTTTTTCCATGTATATTTTCGTAGTAATTGTTGAATATTTTATTAATCATTTGTGCCATATTTCCTTTATGCTCGTTTTTTTACATATTTCAAGTTTCCACATTCTTTATATTTATTGAATTGGCTGTCACAGAATAGGGGCCAATATATGAGGGGGTATAAAATGTACACCTACCGATTCATATATCTGTTGTGTATTACAACTTTAAATTACATTGATATTTAATAAGTTAGTCGTATAGAAACACAAACTCAATATTGTGTGCAATAGTAAGCTACTGATCCAATTGCCCTTACATTATATGTGATTCATGTTCATATGTTTTCCATATTGTCCTTTGTAAGATTCGTATGACCATTCGTTATGTGAGTGATCACCTTCAATGTATGTATTTGTAGCTGATGCGTCATTTTTTGGATTGACTATGTTGTTTATAACGTGACATCATGTGTTTCTACAAGTCTTGGATATACATTCTGGAATATTTCTCTGTAAACAATATTTTTAATGTGTGTATGGTCTTCACTGTCCTCGTCTGCATTTAATATTTTCAATCCTTCTCTTGTTGTTACACGTGATGCTGCGACATATAATTGTCCATGTGTGAATACCTGTTTTGGAAGATACAGTCCAACTGTCTGAAGAGTTTGTCCTTGACTTTTATTGATTGTTATGGCATAACAGGTTGCTAAAGGAAGTTGCCGTCTGTTAAGCTTGAATGGCCATTTTGAATCATTTGGAGACATGATAATTCTGGGTATTGTGACTGTTGTGCCGATGTTCTTACCCGATATGATGTTTGCATTTACAGACAATTTTCCTAGATGTGTGATCATTAATCTTGTACCGTTGCATAGTCCTTCTGTTTGATTGAGATTTCTAAGAAGCATAACCGGACTTCCTACTTTTAAGTGTATATCATGGTTAGGGATGCCTGAGAATCGTAAGTTATTAAGGAATTCAGTGGGGTACAATATATCTTCCTCATTAGTGTTCACACTTGCTTTGCACACATTGTCAGAGCTGTAGTAGGTTCTTCCTTCCCCTGGTATAATATTCATTATTTTTTCATTTAGATCATGAACCATTTCATTTTTTGGTGTTAGTATGGCTCTTTCTTTCAAGTATGTCGGGTCGTTGTAATTCTGTAATAGAGATGGATATACTGCATCTACAATTGATTTCAATTGATTGTGTGATGGTGCAATGGATATATCAGGCGGTAGCTTAATGAGTTCCATCTTTTTATCAGCATAAACTGATCCATCTCCAATCTGCAATAACCATCTATCAAAACTTGCAATTCTTTCAGCTTCAGAACCCATGACTTTTCCACAAGTAAGACGCATATTTTCCTTTAGTTCATAAATTGAAAAATAGGGCCACAGGTGCGAATTGTTTAGCGACGCATCAACAATATCAGCTCTTGTTCCTTTTGGAATTACCGGCAGGATTTGTCTGAAATCACCACCACACACGATTGTTAGTCCCCCAAAAGGCCTGTCAGAACTATTTTCATACCTATCTCGAAGAATGTCCCTCAAGCTCTTGTCTAAGGCTTCTAAACAATATTTGTTTGCCATTGGAGCTTCATCCCAAATTATCAAACATGTTTTCTTTAGTAGTTCTGCTAATTGGCTTCCTTGTTTTATGTCACATGTTGACTCTGGTGTGACGTCAAGCGGAATATGGAACCGCGAATGAGCAGTCCTACCGTTCGGCAACAATAAAGCTGCTATACCTGAAGTGGCGACTGGTAGAACTATTTTTGTTTCTGATCTGATTTTTGAAATAATTGTATTCCATAGAAATGTCTTGCCTGTACCACCATGTCCGTGTATAAAAAATAATCTGCCTTCTTTATTATCAACTGATGATATTATTGCCTCATATGCCGGTAATTGAAAACTATTTAATAGTTTAAATGATTTGTCGTGCATTTTTTTTATTTCCCCTTTGTCATAGTCTAGCTCTTCATTAATTAGGCGATTTCCCACATTCCGCATTAATGTATTATCTGGCAGTGGCATCCCTTCTATGTCTCGCAAACTTCTTCCCTGTTTTATGAGCATGTTTTCAATTTCTAACAGGGAATACGCTTCTATTTGTTTGTCAGTTAGTTGCAAATCTTTCAGATGTAAACGCTTTCTCTGCATCAATGTGATATCTTCTGATAATATGTTGTAGTTATTCTCCCAATGCTTGTGTGAATCTGAAACTTGGCAGTGAATAAGAATAGTCACAAATAGATTGCGCAGTTCATTTCCACTTGCCCATTGTGCAGCCTCTGACAAGCAGTCATTCCACTCCTTGTCGTCATCTAATAAACCTAATGCGTAGCAAGCCTCTCGAAAGGTTTTATAATCTACTCCATTAATTCTTCTTATGCTTTCAAATGAAGTGCAGCCTTTGACAAAATTTAACAACATGCGCAGATAAAAACGCTCTCCACTTGCTGGATGTGCAAAATAGATTCTACCAACTGCCCGACCTTTTTTCCTCATAGTCCATTTTTTTGTTTTACATTCCATACCCACCGTGTAGGAAAATAAGAATATGTTAGATCTCTTGCATCGGGGTACTCTTTGTTTGCTTCAAACCATTCTGTAAATTTTGTTTTTTCAATATCTGGTCTGTTCAATACGCTTTCAGCTCGCCTTGATTCTTCGAATATTATGGTGTTTTGTCCTTGTAAATGGAATGGTAATCGCTCAACTGCTGGTTGTCTGTAATGTATGTCAAATTGGAATATCCTCCAGCATGCTTCGGTAGCTGAAATGTATCTGCAATCTAGATACTTTCTGATCTCATCGTTGTCTTTTGTTGAATCTGTTGATTCTATTATTGCTGTTGCTCTATCAGACCCTTTATGAACATACTTGAATAGATACTTCACTGACCTTGAGTAGTTGCAGACTTCAACATTTATGTGTGCATTAAATTGCACAAGCAAGTTCCTATTGTACGGAACAACATATCTGTTGTCTAGGCTGGATCCATTTTTCTTCACTTCAATACCTGTGTTGCGTCTCCTATAAATAGGGAATCCATCCCAATCAAAATTTGTCTGGTCATTGTATTTCTTAGGGAAATGCTTTGTGCACTTCCCTTGTCTCATACATGGGTAGCAGGGATTTAGTTGTCCGCATGGTCCGTGTATCATAAAGTTCTTCACTGCATTATACCCATCTGGATCTTCTTCAAGGTCAGGTATTTCAGCGGATATTATTCTGTCAATATGTTCCGCTGTAGGATTTTTTTGTGATTCATGAAGGAACAACAATATATGTGCATGTGGCAAGCCTCTTTTCTGGAACTCAATTGTATATATACCTGCATAGTAATGGCTTTGGTTAGGATGTCGGAAGTTGTATTAATTCCTATTTAATATTGTAGTTCCTTCTATTTTTTTGGGAGTATTTCTCTTTTCCCGTTCATATAAATTCCAAAATAAAGTATTGCACGTGTATATCATGTATTTCGTGCGTAGTATAGTTTTTTGTACAGAATTTCCTTGTTTAATTCCTGGTAAACTGGGTGGTGCATCTGGCTATTATAAGGTGGATATTTCCTTATCTTAGTTGGCACTATTTAGTAAACTATTTTGTAATATGTTAATACATTTTTAGATGATGCATACAGTGCGCTAAAGTATGAAGGTATATAAGAGTATTTGATAGAAAGAACTTACATGCTATTACTGTCCCGAATGGTTTATCTTTTTTAATATGTTGCATTAGTTGGGCCAGCTTGATCTGGAAAACCCTGCATATGATGTCTACCCGACTACCATCGTCATGTTGACCAATTAGGTGCAACATTGCCTTTATTTCTGGCCACTTTGGGTTACATGTGAAGGTAAGAAATAAATTCGGGTATCCAGCCCATTACATATAGCCATTGCATCTTGATAATTTTGTGCCCTATAACGAGGTCCCCCCGTGTGTGACGAAGGTAATATAATTGTTTTCCCGACCTGTGAACAATCAGAATCTCCACCTACAACAGCATCCATTAAGCCCCCAAAAAGATCAGCCCGAAGTTTTGGTTGGTTATTTCGTATATATCTAAATCGCTCCTCTTCAATTGCCATGTAACCATCCACAATGTACTGCTGCAGTAGCCTGCCAGCCTGTATAAGTGTGCGCCCCTCATTAAGTCGTTGTTGTATGCGGTATCCATAATATTGTCTCATTGTCATGTGCTCTCGTGTGTAAGTTTTTTGGCTTTGAGACACCAATTGTATTCCCAGTCTATATCCATCTTCACCGTATGGGTGTATTAATGGGTAAGTCATTGACATGAAACTTGGGTGTAAATCGGTGATCCTTTGGAGCCCATTTTTGCGGTGTTCAACAATAACATCTCGCTGGAAGTTAGCATCTGTAAGATCGCCAATGATCAATCCAGCTACTTCTGAAGCCGTAGGTATATTGTATTGCCGACCGTCTTTAATCCTTTCTGATAGAAGACGCAGGCGAAACTCTATTTGTGGTTGTTCTCTATATCTATCCCTTGCCATACGAAATGATTTTACCAGAACATTATGCTCGTCGAGCATTTCACATATTCCCTGAACAATTTCTACTTGAACTTCTTCATGCATTAGACTGTTGATTCGATTTTCTATTTCATTGTCTGTATCATATATATATAGTTGTGCAAATTGTGGTTTTTTCCAATTTCAGGTAAGAGAGAGCAAACATGATGATAATTATGTCCACTGATTCTGAATACATAAGCACCTTTTGTACGATTGATTGATTTGTCAACTCGGCCTCCCATAGATGTAAATGCGAACATGGAGTTGTATACCCTGATATTTTTTCTAAAGTGTACACCTATTTTTCCGGATGTAGTGCTCAAAAGATATTGAAGGTAGGGTGGTGGTTGGCTCAGTAATGGTAAAGAAACACGACCTTCCATACAACATATTGAAAATTTGGGTTGTCGTGTATTTGTACTTTTGATTGTCCGTTCTTCATACCATAGAATTGCTCCGCAATATTGGCAGGTGTAGGTTGGAGGCCCTAAATTCCAAACTTTCTTATATGCACCTGTCATAGAAGATTGCAGCTAATGAGTTTAAGTATTATATGCACAAATATTGAATTTCCTAACCTTATGTAGAGTTAGGTGCATAGGTAATAATGTGTTAAATTGAAAGTTTTTGAAATGTACTTGTTTTCTGGCAAATGATAGGGTTGTTGCCTCTGTGATACTGATTTGGATTTGATACGTCTTCACATTCATCCATAACCGAATCATAGGACTGGTTAGGTTGGATCCCTGAAAAATATTTTTGAAAATGTTAGTTACTAAGTATTGTACATTTGGGAAGTTGTTTATTAGTAAAGAATGGGTTCATTTAATTTCTAGCAATAATATTTCTCTGTTTATTTTTTTATGTGTCAGGCATTCAGATAATGTAAGAGAAGAGAGTTACATAGTAACAGATGATGTGCATGTGTAATTGATCGGTTTTATCACGTTTTTCAGTCTTTATATTTCCTACGTATTAAGTAGTATACAATTTAACTAATTGGGTCGGGTGTGGTGGTATGTTCGAGTTAATTTGAACGTACCATGTATTTGTTGTTGCCGTTTTATAGTTGTGATATTAGTTAGTTTCATCTCGTTTGCCATTTTTTTGAGAAAACGTATAACCAAATCCGCTTGCTTCTGTGGGTGATCTTTGTATTTCCTCTGAAGTAATGTGAGTTTCCTCTTCAGGCGAGAACACTTTGGCAGTAATTTTCTTATATTTACTAATTCCTCTGTCCGCGTATTATAGGTTGTTGTTAATGTATTACACTTCATATTTTTTTTGTACTTCCTGTATTTGCTTTCTAACTGAGGTAGAATCTGGTGTAGTTCCTGAATGTCGGAGGAAATATCTGTAGACCCACAAAATGCCTTAATACTGTGTGTTATCAAATCCATTATGTCTGGCCCCATGATCTGGTAATTCTGAATTTTTTTTAAATTTATGTTGGTAAGTATACTGGCCAATATATGGTGTACTGAATTTTTAGTGTAGTGCAATAGATTTGATGGTAAGTTTTCTGCCCAATTTGGTTCTGTTGATAGAGCAATGTGTTGCAATAGATTTCTTAGTAGCAGAAGGTTGGATTTTAGTTGTGTTATGAAGAAAGTAATTGTTTGTTCCTATTTTATATCAATAGGAATCGGTGTAAAGTAACTGTATGAAAGGACACACCATTTCGGTCCGGTGGTGGAATTGGTGTGTTTTAAGTGTCCGAAAGGACACAACGTTTCGGTGCGGCAGAGTTGAGTAGTCCATTAAGACAGTCAGTTGTCATGTCGTTTTATTTTTGTAGTTGATTCTTTTTATTTAGTTTTAACTAATTAGATTCATTGTGGTTTATGTGTTGAACCACATATTTTAAAGTACTCCAGAGATGCTGTGGGGATTATGTGGTGGAATATGTTGCGATTGTAAAATAGGTTATTTTGTATAGTGTCTGCCTTTTATACTCACATCTCAAATATGAAAGTTGACTTCAAACATGATGAGACTGAGACACTTCTGAATGGATCTCCTTCTGATTTCTTCATGGTTCATTTTTAAACATATAGTTTTAGATAATTGGAATTAAGACGTTTTTGAATTTCTGTTTGGCTCTTCTTCATAGATCAAAAGGTTCTCATGAATTGCACTTATGCATGTGTTCTTCGGCTGTCTAAGAATTTCACTTTTAAAAATGATATGGAAAAAGATTTTACGTGTCTGTTGGTTGAATCTCTGTTGAGTTTTGCTTTATCTTAGACTGAAACTTAGCTATCACTCAAGTGTCTAGTCTGTTCATGTCTGTGTGATAGAAAATATGCTGACAGATCATTAATTCAATGCCTGAATATGTCCTTTGTTTTCTCAAAGAAGAATGCTGGTATTATTTTCCTTAAACATAAATTGACTGATGGAAGACAATTTTTTAAATTTGAACATTTTAAATACAAGAGACATATAAAGGAAAAAAAATCACTTGCAAAACTAATTCATCAGCAAAAACAAAGTGAGAAAATGATCTTTTCAAACATGACTTGTCTCTACAGCCATTGGCCTCTACTGAGTAATCTATTACGAGAATGAAACTAATCCCTGCTAAAGAGGAAAAATATTAAATCTTAGTACCTAGTATTACAAGATCTCACGAATTGTGAAATGATAAAATTGTCATTTCAGATGATTTACAGCCACCACAAACAATGTCTGCGAAGATGGCTCTAGTTTTGTATCTGCTTAGTAAGTGTTTTGAGTTTTGTATGCAGGTTTATGGGCCTCGTAATGACGGCGAAAGTGAGTTATATTTCTTTCCTGGAATAGCAAATGCAATATCTAAATAGTCAGGCGGTGAAGAGCAGAATGCAGCAATTCAGCATGAGATTTGGAGAGGTGCAAGGGCCATAAAAAAAGCTGCTCATGCAACAAGTTTGTATCTTTGTTTGACTTCTCCGAAAATGGTTTTGTAATTATTGCATTTTATTGTTCAACTATGCAGTAACGACTCCCAACAAAGTTTAATATGTTTGTGGGTGAGGATTTTCAGAAGACCGTAATTTGAGCGACGAATTGTCAACTTGATAAGTAGCTACGTATAATTTAAGGAGAAAAATGTGTGTTGGGAGATGGCATATATAAACAACTCAACTTTTATAGAAATGTGCATTTAGTAATGGAAGATTATTTGACACTAAACTAAACCTAATCACCTACCATAACAAACATCAACTATATATAGCCACTGTTAAACAAAAAAAGTTCTCACTTTTTGAGCAAACTAATAATGTTAAGGTCCCTAGCATAAAAATAACTCTACTTTGTCCTTTTTATGGTGTCACCATCACTCTCTTCACTGTCAGCTATAAATAAGTTCCTTCGCTTCTTCAACTTTCTTGAATAAACTCTTTGTTTGGAAAAAAAAGTGTCTTCTTCATCAGAAAGTTCTTTAGAGTAGTCTGTGTTTGATCCTTCCGCATTGAAGTCTGTTTGTTCAGTGGAATCTTCCAATTTCTCTTTACCCTGTACTGTAAAAACCATTCCAATAATTAAGGAGGGTTTATGTTGAATGGATGGTACAGAAGATGAATGATTTACTATCAAGAGAGTTTGAATTTGACAAAAAAATCACACTGTATACCTTAACCCTTTTGTATTTGTTTATGCGGTGCTGCAATTCTAATTCTTTATCAGGCAAATAAACTTTTGTGACTGTATAGTTTTCCAGCCCTTCTTTCAAATTGAAACTACTCAATTTGAGTTTGAAGACCAATTCCATCCCGCAAAGACTTTGAATCTGGGGCGGTATATTTGTCTCGCTTTTGGACAAACGATTAACCAACTTGTGAGCAGAAGTATCAAGAATTTTTTCAGCGACTCCATTAAACAGGACCAAAGTAGTGTTCCCACCATTGTCCTTGACGTTAATGTGGATTTTAAACCTGTGTGTGTATAAAACGTTAGTGTTCCTTCAAATATAAGGTGTGAATAGAATGTTTATTATTTGCTTACCTAATCAATGGTAAGTCACATTGTTTGTTGCACTTCGGGCATGTGTAGACACCATTTGAAGATTCAACTTTCTTGTTGCAGAAGTTACATGAAATGTAATACCAATCAAAGAAATTCTCTACTGCAGTGATTTGTGCGCGGAGTGTAACCACACATTCCTACCATATGAATAATGAAGATACATACATTAAAACATATATACATTGGTACACATATAAAAAAGAGGCAGTATGTTGATAAAATGCAGGTGATTTTCGTTTGAAGGGTGATTATGGTACTAACCTCTATGTCGGGACTCCATTCAGAATCTAATAATTCTACAACGGCATAATACATATATTGGACCCTAAACTTAGCTTCAAATTTTAATTTTGACCTCGAACTTTCATAATGCACAAACAGGCACTTTAACTATCCAACTTTTAATTAAATAAACACTTGAGTCCTACATGGCACAATACACGTAGGACACTACGTAGGACAAAAAAATGACATGTAGGATGACATGTAGGACATGTGTGTCTATTTGTTCAACTTTATACAAGTTTAAGTGTTTATTTGTGCACATCCAAAGTTGAAGGGCATAAATGTGATTTGAAACCAAGTTAAAGGGCACATTTATGTATTATGCCATTCTGCAACAGTCATCCTGTTTTCAAACATAGCTTGTGCATTGGGAACGTTACTTGAGTTTCCACTCGCAATAGTTACAACATCAACTGACTTCTTTGAGAATTTATGAAGCAAGGCGGTGATGTTGTCCATTTTAAGATTGACATAAATTTTACTTGCAGCGGTGGTGGCAAAAGTTAGTTCGCCTATTATGAAATAAACAACAATCTAATTGTCATAACGGCATATACATGTCACTACTATAATGTTGCAGCATGTTCAGAATAAGTACATACCTCTGAATTCTTTGACCGTTGTAGCAGTGATAATGACAATGTAGGGTCCAAAGTCGTTGGGATATACATAGGGGTAAAATGATTCGCCATGGTCCTCCCACAAAGTTATCCTTGCTTTGATAGTCAGATCCTCTCTAAAAAGATAAGTGTAATTTATTACACAGTGAATCAATATGAGTTTTAATGCTGCAATTTGGGGATGAATGAATATGAACGTAAATGAGTTAAGAAAAATACGGATCAGTAAGAATGTGTATGTCGGGCTTCTTCTATTTTGAACCCACACTTTCTACATCACCAATTCCGCATAAGCATCCAACAACATCTACAAGTTAGGAGGGGAATTATTCATTGTATACGGTCCACACAGCGTCTAACATAAATGAAAGGAATAAATATACCTGACAGTAGAATGTTGTTGTTGATCCTTGAGCGAATAACTTCTGGTTGAATAAACTGAAAACCATTCTGAGGGATATGGACAATATCATCCTGTAGTTTTTGGATGGCAGTTTTCCGCAAAAATGTTATTTTAAAGTTCGACTGTACTGGTCTGTAGTCACCGGTTAATGCTGAAACTTTGAAGTTTCTAATAATGACTGCAAATCCTTCACTCAACTTATCACGAAACTTATTGACTTGGTTCTTCCATATTATTGCGTGCATCAAAGTTCCCTGAGAGAAGTCAATGTGGAAGACACTGCGTAATAAGGATATTAAAAATTGGAAGCAAAGGATGTGAATTGTGCATACCTTTTCATCAATTAGTATCATGTCAAGGCTTATCATGTCTGGTCTGCGCATGTAATTAATAAACTCCCACTGCCGGCAGACTCGGACTCTAATCAGCCAGTCTTCGCGAGTAGCATCCAAATCAGAAAGTAGTGAATAAGCCATGTTTAGATTTCTTTGGCAGAAAGACAGAAAGAAGTGATAGAGACTGGGTGGTACGAAGGGTGTTAACCATTTTATAGAGAGGTTGAAACCGTTGACGATGAGGCGTGTTGTTTCGAAGAAGGCAGAATGAATGGTTGTTTCCGGCGACAGGACACGTTGTGTGAAGAAGGAAAAACAGAATGTAAAACGACAAATTGTTTGGGCTGAAGAGGCGTCTGGTGTGGGGGATCATTTAAAGAAGGGTATTTTAGGGAATATTGTAAAGTGGAAGGGTTTTCTCGATGGGGAAGCTGCCACGTAGGCGACAATAACATTTTCTTTTATATATATATATGATATTAAACATATATAAATCAAATTCAATTTTAAAAATTTGATATAAAATAATTAACTTTTTCACCAAAATATAATATATAATGATTTAACAAATAAAAAGTGAAAAGAAAGAAAAGAGAAAAATGTTGAACCATATTGCAAAATTCACCTTTTTCAATCATAAAATCCCAAATTAATAATACATAAGAATATAGTAGTGTTAATGACTAGGGACAAATACAATAAATTGATCACTATCGGGCTACATTTTTTCCGAAATGTGTTTTAATCACGACCTAACAATTCTTTTGGGACTTATAAATGTTTTGAGGTGTCGACACATAACGAATTGATGCGCAATAGGGAACTTATCTAAAATAACTAAATCTAACTAAGTTCAACAAACCAGAGATTAGGGTAAGAGTTCAAATTACCTCGAGGGGAAAGTGTTAGGCCTCCGTCGAGGTCCACAAATGTGGATCCCGACCGTATTTCATGCTACTTATGTGGGGGGTTAAAAGTAGCAAGTATGGTCACTTCATTTTGGTTATTCAATTTAAACATGTCATCTAGGTGATGAATAATATTAAACACTCAATCAAAAAATTGTTTAAGCATGCGAGACTAGGTAATAACATAATGTAAAACAAAACAAATACTAAGCAAATAACGGGAAAAGTGAGGTGACACATATTACACATTTAAATAGTCAAGTGCAAAATCTTATTTTATATAGTAAACCACCCCAAATAAATATAATTATAACACATAAAAAGGGAAAAGGGAAGGGAAACTCAAAAGACTTAACGGATCAATGCTCGTCTTCTATATAGGGAAAGACAAAACATATGTTTGTCGTTTACGGCTCGAGGCAATGTCATCATCTCTGTAGGGCCTAAAGTACCCCTACACCACTACCGCTTGCATAACGTCCTAAAAGGTGTCTGGTGCCACAGCTTATTTTCTCAAAGGAATTGTACTACTATTTAAGGAGGTTTTAGACTGAATGAAAAAATTATGCTCCAAATAGGCCCCCTAGACACCAAGTCAAACAAATAGGACGAGCATTTAGCACATAAATCTCACATGGACTTCTAAATTTTATTAAACATGATTTCAAACACACATAGTTGTGAAGGTTTCATGCTAGGTATGTGTTCAAAAAAAAAACATAATAATAAAGAGTAAATAACAAGTAATAAGATAATAAGAACAAGCAGAATATTACAAAGGTCAATGTTGGTTTTAAGTAGCAAAATGCAAAATTCATTTATTGACATATTTGAACAGGGCAGATGAGCATGCAGAGAAAAAATTAGCATCTTATTTTATGTGGCAAGAATTTAAAAGTAGAAGATTTAAAGTAAAGCATTAATTTACTTTCATTTTGGAGGACAGTTTATTTACCAAGAAAACTAGCATGTAGGAGTGAAAGATGAGTTATTAATTTTTATTTTTTGGATAAAATGTCATGGTACGGTGACAGACTAGGCATAATAGTAACTCAATTTTTTATCATGCTAAAAAATAATTGATTTATTTTAAGTGGTTGAAAACTACTGTAATATAGAGTTATTTACGAGTTTGTATCAAATAAGAAGAGAATCATCATATTTTTTCAACATGCTGAAATTTGCTTAATAATACCTAAGAACATGATTCTAAATAATTCAAAGGTCAGACATATTGCATAATTTCTAGAGTCAGGATTACTAATCAATCTACATGTTAGAAAATATGTAACCATAAGCCTTAACATATGAGAATTGAGTTAACATGACAGTATTAATATGCAACACATATAAACATGATTTATATTGTAGGTAGCGTTAAAGCCAATATGTTGATTTTTATATCCCAAAATATACTCTTAAATGAGTTACCAAAATTAATTGTTACATCCTAAACAGGATCTCTTAACAGAGTAACATGCAAGAAGATTTACGTGAACAAAGAGTCAAAATTTATGCAACATTAGGTCGTATATGCATGGAATCTAATATTATTTATAAACAAATATTTACTATATTTTTCTCATACAGGGACCATTTATTACACCAGTTGGATATTAAGACAAATACAAACCAATTGTTGATTTTAGATGATTATTTAAGAGATACTATAATACTTTTGCATTGTTCAAGTAATTTACACATAAGAAGATTTTATAGCAATCACCCCTAACAAAATAAATGAGAAAAAATTAGCACATAATTTTCCCTTGTCCTTGAATGATCCCCCCACCCCAACCCCCAACCCCACACACACATATCACACACACACACACGCAAGCGCGCGCACGCGCATACACAAACAAAAGAAACATACATAGGAGATCAAAACAAATAAAGAATAACCATAGACATTATCTCACATAGAGAGAAGAAGAGCGCAAACTAACTCGAGTGCTTCCTTTTATTCATTCTAACGCACAACAGCATTCGACGTAATTATGCAACATAAATTTAAACTAATGGAAGAACAACTAACCACTTAAAGTAGAAATATTTACTTAGGACCAATCACATATTATTTACCTTATTTAAAGAAAAAACCAAATAAGTAATATTATTTTAAATTATTTTTCGCTTAATCAAATATAGTTTTACTAAAATATAAAATATAACAAGTGAGAATCAATTCAACTTCAATGAAGGAAATTATGATCAATTAAGATTAATAAATAAAATAATAATCAAAATTTAACTTACCCAAGAGACACGAAATCTCTCCGGATTAGCACAATACCATAAAAATCACCTTTGTATCAATTAATCAATTTCAAGCATTGATATAATAATATTAAAGGAAGAAAACACAAGTCAAGAAGTACTTGCACATTCTTCATATAATATATTCAAAACAAGAAATGAGAAATATGTCGAGGATCAATCTAAACTGAAATAGCAGTTGAAATTATCATACAAAATTATTACCACTGCAACAAGTAAAATTGCATCGATTAAAGGGATAAAATGACAATATTGGAGATAATAAACAATAGGTACATCTCATCAAGATAATCAATGATTTCATAACCAAGCATATCAACTTTAACCAAGAATCGACAGTCAAGCTATAGTTAAAAATAAAAGAGAAAACTTCCACAGAATATTCTTGTGAAGCAGACAATGAGCTAAGCGATAAAGACAAGCAAGTACATGAAGGACACTATAATTAAACTTTCTATCACACATAAACAATTTTTAAAATCTCAAAGTCATAACTAGTAGTTCAATTTTAGGACTAAGAGAACTTCTACACGAAACATGCATCACATTGCATATAAGAAGAAGATTAGAATTGCTAAGATGAGATAATGATTTTAAAAGAAATGTACCCGAACGGATCGATTAAATATCTGGCTTTTGACCATTTTAAAACATTCAAAGCTTCACTGGAGTTAGCCTTTATCACTGGTTCGGAGCAATTGTCCAGAAATGAGAGAGGGTAGAGGAGGCAGGCGACTGGGCGCAACTATTGAATTCATTTGGTTGCTGGCTTTGCCCGAGCACGCAGTCTGGAGGTTTTCTGGTCGCTGCTATTCTTCGCTGGCTGGCTTCTGATTTTGTGCCGGAGATGGCTGCTGCTGTTGTTGCTTACGTTTTACTGGCTAGTTGAGTTGTTTCCGCTGGCTGGAGCTTCTGGTACTGCCGCCATCACCGGAGTCTCTTGGTTGCTGCTGTTTCGTAGCTTGTATGGCCGGCTTCTTTCGTCTGCCACACCAGAGAAAGGAGAGGAGAGAAACAGAGGAAGCCAGCAGCTCCTGGACTCCCCTGAGCTTCTGTTTCCCTCGCCTGGCTACAGTCCATTGCTGGAAAGAGAGAGAAGGGAGGAGAGAGGAGAAAAGGCAAGGGGAGAGAGAGAGTCATCGAAAGGTGGTAGAGACGGCGGCTAGAGAGGAAGACTAGAAAAATGGAATAGTCAGGGTTTAGATCTTTTGATATCGTAAAGAAAAGAAAGGATGGGTGAATCTGAACGGTTAATTATTAAATACATGAAGGGCTGAGATTCAATATCAAAAGATAAATGCTCCAGCTTATAAAATGAAATCTCAAAATCACATCGGATTGGATTTGAAGGGCCAAAATTGCAATAAAAATTTGCTAGAATTGGAACGGAAGAGTGGATTTAATTGAAATACACTTGGAACTAAAAGAAATAAGAATAGAATAAGCTATATATATATATATACATATATATACATACTTATATTATAATGTTTTTTTATGTAATTAAACTCACTTTAATTTTTAAACATTTCAGTAATATAGTTATTTCAAAATGTATTAATAATTTTAAAATATTTTAATAATAGTTTTTAATAATGTATGCATACTAAATATATATTTTTGGACAAAACCAACTAACATTTAAAACTTGAAATATATTTTAAAAAATACATATTTAATCGAATAACATTTTTGAAATAGTTAAAGGTCAGTATTGGGTGTCAACAATCATACAAGAATAAAATACAAAATAAATAAAAACTTGAATTGAAAATAATAATGAACCACCCAAAGTTATATTCTAATTGATCTTTTTAAAAACATTGGAAAGAACGAAAAAGAAAGTCAAACTTCTAGATTGTG
The DNA here is from genome assembly GCF_001406875.1 of Solanum pennellii. Taxonomy (NCBI): domain Eukaryota; kingdom Viridiplantae; phylum Streptophyta; class Magnoliopsida; order Solanales; family Solanaceae; genus Solanum; species Solanum pennellii. Next base: position 38,663,994 of record NC_028637.1, on the reverse strand, counting down.
AAATTACAACAACTTATTTTTCAATATCATCGTTTTTTTTTAGAAAAAGAAAACCCAAAAATTACAAAAAGCACCTTCATCATTAGTCTCTCAAAGTAAGTTTGAAGATATCGACTTCAGAAGACAGAAATTGACAAATTGTTTCGATAACTCCTCCTTGAGTGCAATAAAATAAACATAGAAAAGAATGTAACAAAGAAAATACAAACTCCAAGATCATGAAATCACAAGAACAAATGATTTATCATCGTCCTTAAAATAAAAAAAAATTAAACCCCTACAAATTAGGTTAATTACATGATTAAATTTTGTCACATCCATGACAACATTCTTCAATGATTCTGACATCTTTACTTAACTTTTTGTAAATTTTACGCGTCAAAACACTCTTCATCCTAGCTTGCCGTTTATCAAAATCAGTCATATCCTTTTATACAGTGCAAAAAATAATAATAAGAAGGAAACCAAACCAAATATTGTTTTCCTTAGTTGTAAATATATATATTCCATTATTTGTATGCAAACCATATAATATTTAAAAAATCATAGCAATAGCAATAAAATCACAACAAAAAGTATCTTGGTTTCTTTATTCTTTATTTAGTGTGCATAAAGGAACAAAAAAAGAAACCAACAAAAAATTAAAGAAGTTTGATTTTTTTTGGACTGTAATAATTTGAATAGGTAATATGTGCAGAGTTCTTTTGAATTAGAAAGCTAAAGATAATAGTTGGAAAATTTTGGATGATAATAATAGTTTGTGTAAACTATTTATTCCACGACATATAAAACACAGATGACCTGGGCTTTTTCTTTTTCTTGTTTGTTTTACTTTATTCGAAGTGTGTTTTGGTCAACTTGCCTACGACTTTATAATTTTTTTCACTATATGCTACTTCCTATCAACACCCATATCAAGTAATCTTAAATTGAGGAAAATCTATGATTTCCAGTTTATGAATTTCTATTGTGACTCACACTACAAAACAAAGAATAATTATCAACAAAAATATTTGTTGGTAAATCGAGTTACTTAACGGTTACTAATGAAAATCAAAGTGTTTCTAAAAGGTTTGTCGGTAAATTTTTTCAACACATTGTAATCGTCGGTAAACTTATTAAAAATTGGTTGGTAACCACCAGAAGATTTTTTTGGTAATTTATGAAAATTGGTTTTGACATTTTCGTTGTCAAAGTTACCAGCAAAAACATGGTTGGTATCCGATTAATATCTTCACTAATGGATAGCAATAGATTGGTAAATTTGGTTGTTTATATATTAAATTTTGTAACTAATCGGTTGGAAAATTAAATAACAAAAAATCTACATTAGTAATCCGTTTACAATTTTAGTAACATTGAGAAAATGGGTTGGTAAATAAATATTTATTTTTCAAAAAGTGTTGGTAATAGGTTAGCGATTCATAACTTTTACTTATGGAATAAAAGTACAAAAGTAAAAAAATTGAGGTTCTTGATTCTTTTATAAGTATATGCCAATATAGTAAACTTATAGAGATTTTTACAGTAGTAGATATGTTAACTGTTACTTTAAGAATATAAAGAAAAGTTAAATAACTTGGGAACCCCTCGTCGTATTATAAAATGCTGACATTTACTAGTAGAAGACAAATCAAATATTTCAAAATGCTATATTAAGCAATATACAAGAAATGATTTCCAGAATACAAAAGAAAACAATGACTTCAATAACATCAAATCCACCTTATAAGTTGCATGAGATACGGTCGAGATCCACATTTGTGGACCTCAAGGGATGCCTAACACCTTCCCCTCGAGGTAATTTGAACCCTTACCCTGATCTCTGGTTCTCTGAACTTAGTTAGATTTAATTAGGTTAGATAAGTCCCTTTACGCGCATTCAATTCGTTAGGTGGCGACTCCTCAAAACATTTAGAAGTCCTAAAAGAGTTATTAGGTCATGATTAAAACACATTTTGCGAAAAGTGGAGCGCGACAATGATCAATTTATTGCATTTGTCCCTAGTGATTAACACTAATATATTTCTATGTATTGTTAATTTGGGATTTTATGATTAAAAGAGGTGTGTTTTGAAATATGGTACAACATTTTTCTCTTTTCTTTCTTTTCAAATTTTATTTGTTAATTCATCATATATTATATTTTGGATTAAAAAATTGTCACGCCCCAAGCTACCCCGAGACGCGGACACGGGACCTAGGACCACAAGTGATCCCAAGCTAACCCTGCTGGCATGATCTCTCTAAAGAATATAAACTGATGCAAAATCTAAATCATAATTTAAAATGAAAATATGGAAATACCCATATTATATAACTAAGATTAATGAAATACTGATGAGTTTAATACAAGGAAGTTACTAACTCAATACTAAACTGAAACTAACTATGTCTGAAATAAGCCTCTAATTAACTAGAAATACTGGGCTAATCCCCAGCTAAGTCTAGCAAAACCATAAACTAAAGGACTAGATACTGAAAAGAAACTCATGACTATTGTCCTTAGAGAATGAGGACTCACCACTGAATCTGCTGAACTGTAGATCGAGAACCAATCTATGCGTGATCTGGATGCTGAGAACCTGAACTTACTTCACGGGAAGATGTAGCGCATGTATGTGTTAGTACTTGAAGGTACTGAGCATGCAAAGCTGAAATAAAACATAATTGAAGCACAAAAGCAAGTATAATAATCAGAACATGACATACTGAATTTTGAGCTAATTGAAAAGCAATGGCCAATTTATAACATGCTTAAACTTAATACTGAATATACTAATAAAATGATCAATGCAAGAGAGAGACTGACTAAACTGTGGGAGCCATTAATAACCGATATTAAAATCACATGAGATAAATGTGGATTCCGATGTATACGCCCCATCAAAAGGACCCAATACACCCTACCAGAGGTATAAAGGCATGCTGGCATGATCACTAAATTGATCGCCCACAGAGGGGACTTACAACCTACATTACTATTATTTTTGGGACTAATTGGGTACGCTGAACCCTAGTCCAACTCGGTATTATGCTACTCCCGTTGATTTGTGTAGTCCAACTCGGTATTATGCTACTCCCATTGATTTATCTAGTTAATTGATTATGTCTGAATTTTTTATAAATACTGGATAGCTCAAAGTTGAACATGCAAACTGAGAATGTAATATTTAGTATGATAATTATGAGTTAATAACTGATCCATGTATAACTCAATAACTGAAATATCTGACCTAACATGTGTAATTCAATAACTAAATAAATACATAGCTAAGGTTCTGAAATTCATGCAATAAATTGAATAATAACATTTATATCTAATTTGGAACATACACTTAATTAATTCATCAAGTTCTGTTGAAATTCTAATACCCAAGGTCTAATCATGATATGAGAATCAAGATTTGATTGAAAACTAGGGACCCAATGGGTGAAAGAAACCCACTAGTGAAATCTCATATGCCTTGTGATGAAATTCACGGAGAAACACTTAGATTTCAGGGCTGGAACTGCAAGTTCCTTGCTGCGTTCTTGAACTAAGGTTCTTGACCTTTTTCTCCTTTCTTGCTTATAATTTCTATGTTTTGATTAATGATTTGACATATGGAAGATTTACTTATGTTTCTACGCTTAAATTCACTAAAATCTGATGATTTAGAGTGAAAACAATGTATCTTAGGGTTTAAACAAAGTAGAAAATGACCAAAATACCCCTTATTTAATTGTTGTCTGACCAAACGACGACATGGAATGAAGGTCCGTCGTTTGGGTCTGTTCGACAGGCCTTTACTAAAACGGGCATAACGTTTTACTTGAAGGTCTGATTTTAGCAAGGTCGGTGTCTATGGAAAGCTAATTCAATTATCTATCTGTTGAAAATGATATAGGGCACCTAATTCATTTTGTACTAAGAGTAATGATCAATTAAGGTTTACCAAATAACAATTGAAGTTCATGTCAGAGAGTGGGTATATGGGGTGTTGATTGAGGGACATAGACTACGGACCGTAGTATGACCTACGGACCTTAGGTCAAACTTTCTAGGCTGAGTTTTTGGGGGTTTCAGACTCAAACGACAGATGTGCAATACGGGCCGTGGGTCAAGCTACAGTCCGTCGATGATAACCGTCGATTGCACCTGCATATTTTGTGAAATCTGATTTTTGGTCTGTTTTGGATACGGGGTGTTACAAAAATAATTATTTTATATAATTTTTTTAATGGAATTTTATTTATTTATTTATAATATTTTTTCTTGTAGATTGCAAGAATTGCATAATGAGGAAGGTAAAATAAGAGAAACTGCAAGTTTGTTCAAAATGCAATACAGATTTAGGTATTGTCCCCTCGCAAATAATCAAGTATGTCCTCTTATTCTAATTTTTTTAATTGTCTTTTAAATATTTTTTAATTATTATATATTTTGATTTATCTCTTCTTTTTTTTACATTTATAGTAAATTTTATTAGAAAAGACACCAAAATTGTATCAAATAAGATAGAAAAGAGAGAGTCATATTCTTCCTTCGTCCTATTTTATGTGAAGGTATTATTGTTTAGACAGTCACAAAATTTTGTTCTTTGATTGTAGTTTCACAAATTTACTTTTGAATAATTCTTTATCTTGAATCACAATATTTTTTAAGTATTTAATTTTTTTTAAAAAAAAGTTTGGAAGAATTTGAACCTGAATCAATAGTGAAATTACGTACTTTGACTTTCTTATGTGTTTTATAGGCTTAAATTATAAGAACAAAAATAAACTTCTAATGCAATCATAGATTATTTTTCTGAATGTTTATGGTGATTAGAGTTATTTTTATTCATAAATCAATGAAAAATAACATGTACTTAATAAAACAAGTTAAGGTTGTATCAAAATTGATCTACACACCATTCTTTTTTAAAATGTAAAAACGACCATTGTTATTTGATATTGGATTTATTTTTCCATTTGGTTCATGTTATATGGATTCAATATTTATACTATGTTCATCCTAATACATGTTAAATTGTTATTATTTGAGGAATCAAACAATTTCTTTTATAAATATTTTGATTTATTCGCTGTGTTGATTGGTAGCACTTTTTGTGTATACATTTTTATTTCAATAAGTTGAAGAATTTATGCGCAAATTACTAGGCAAACTAATAAGTTTTAATCTTCGTACTCCATACCATTTCACGTAATTCAAGATAAAGAAAGTACATATTATAAGTAAAATTTTTAAATACAAGTACAAGATTTTTACTCTAGATTTATGTCAAACAAGAAGACAAAACTGTAATTTCATTCATTGTACATATAAATGTGTGTGAAAAATAATTTATATAACTTAGTATAATGATTAATTTTTGGCTTGATCACCAAGTGTAAGAGATCAGAGACAATATATCGAGTAAAAGAAGATAATTTGTTGAGCGTTGACTAATTGAAAAAAAACAAAAAAGGCAAACCAAAAAAAATCGCTTGTAAGGATATTACTATGAATAGAAGTCCTGACATGCTCATTGATACGCCACTATCACCTTCTCCTCCTCCTATTGTTGTTGCTGCTACAAGTTTAAGGAGAATGGAGAAATCAATTCTTCCAACGTAAATGTTATACTACTTGTTGATTATGATCAAGTTTCGAATGAATACATCATATCGAGTAGTACTGGAAGGGAAGAGGTAGAGACAGAGGTAGAATAAGAGTGTGCTGATTCGGAACTTGATCACCAACAACAAGTGGTGTAGTATTTACTGTGGAAGAAATTGAATCCTCATTTCTCCTTGAGTTTGTAGAAACAACAACATGAGAAGGAGGAGGAGGGGATGGTGAATTATCAATGAGCATGTCAGCAATATAATCAAGATGCATATCCATAGGAGCTAACTTTTTTGGATTTTTCTATCAGTCCAAGCTCAATTATTTCTCCTCTTTTACTTTAGAATATGTCTCTGATCCCTTACATTTAGTGATCTGGCATTAAAATTAATCGTTATACGGAACTGTTGTTCAATTATTTTATATATATATATATATANTAAGGAAACAAACTACAAATCTTCCTATTGGTTCAACATAGCTTAGAGTCAAATTTTTGTACTTGTATTTGAACATTTACTTATAATATGTGAAATTATTAGGCTTGAAACTATGAATTTGGATATAAAATTATTATATTTAGAAAACTGAAATGTGTGTAGATTTAAGGACTACACGCGAAAAGTACTCCAAGAAACATTGCTAATGAATTAACAATTGTTTCGTAAAATATTGTTGGACACCAAAAAGATTAACACTTTAACATAAAATAGTGCACAAGGAATATAAACAATGTATCCATTACTTAATAAGCTAATTTGTTTTCTTTTATAATTAAAAATCCTTAAAACTAAAAAAATAGATCAACCTCTACCGTCGTAGTGACATAAGTACTCTTGTCAAGGGCATATAAAACTAGTTGTGTTTTTGTATTGCTTCTTGCCACATTATGTGGGAAGAAGCGGTACAGAATCACAACTAGTGTCATATGGCCTTGACAAAGCACATATGTAATTATGGAGATTGAGGCGAAGCTATCATTTTAAGTTTAAGGATTCTGAAGTTTATTTTTTTAAAAAAAATTAGTTTATATGGTTATGGATACATTGTTATACTCCCTTCATCCTATTTTCTATTAAATCGTTACTATTTGAGGAGTCCATAAATTTTTAAAAAACATATGTTTATGCATTAGCTATGTTTATTTGGAGTACTTTTAGTGTAGTTTTTAAATCTATAAACATTTCATTATTATAAATTTAAGAATTTATATTAAAATTCATAATTTCAAGACTTACAATTTCACATATCATAATGTCACGCCCCGAGCCTAAACCCTGGGTGTGGCCGATACTCGAAGACCATTGTTGGTCTCAAGCAGACCTTTGGCCTTTCTTACAAAGTGGAAGACCTAAACACAAGATATAACTCATGAAATAACTTAAAAGTAATACTTAGCCGAAGTGACAACTCATGTCTGAAACGTTTACAACTGAATGAATAACACTAAAGAACTATTCTATCATTCTATGAAGCCTATAATCAAAGAGGGATGTTGGAACAAAATCTCTAATTATCCTAACAACTGAAAAATGAAAATAATGCGATAAAATATGTCCTCTAGAATTTAAGGAGACTTACCAAGTGACTCTGAGTTGCTCACTGGATCAACGACGATCCTAGTTAAATGCATATGCATCATAAGACGATGTACGCCAACTGGCATCAGTACATTGAATGTACGAGTATGCGAGTTTGAAAGCTAAACACAACTTAAGCTTGAAAAGGATGTGAATGGAACACTAACGTTGGATCTTCTCAACTTAATGAACAACTTAACTCAATATAAAGCAATAAGACACATGCAATATATATAAATCTTGTATGCAGTGAAAATACTTAGTTTGCTTAAGAAAATTCAATAACAAACCCAACTTTACTTATGTAATGAAGAAACTAGTTTCTGTGGGATCTAACCGACAACCACCACTATGAGCCTAAGTAGTGATAGAACGTCTTGCCAATACTGCTAGAACTATCATATACTTTGTCGTTACATAAAATCACTTAACTTAGTGGAGCTACTAGCTTAACATAAGTGATCATCTAAAAAGTATGACCCTTTAATACCCATGATGGCTACATGGTTCATGGAGACTTGAATTAATATGAACTCGCATCCCCATATCGATGTTCTATATTACTCCCAAAAATATAATTAGCTCATATTTTTTTAAACAACTTCTTTCTTTGGGTTGAGATAATTACTCAACACTTAGCTTAAAAGCTCACTTGGAATCGATGTCCCCTTTCTTGTTCAAATGTGAAAAAAAAATTATGAACTCTTAGGTAATACTTAGTTATCTTAAAAATTGTGAGAAATGAACTCAACTCATTACTCTTTACTAAAATTGAAACTTGAGTATTAAAAACAATGTAAAAATGTTGCTAAAGACTCTTGAAAACATTAAAGTACTTTGCTTTGAATTTCTTCATAACTGTTAGACTTGACTCTTGACTTCTTTGACACTGATCTTAACTCTTAAGGTATTGAATTATGGACTCAAGATTCATGATCTCAATTTAATGGATGATTTCATGATGTTTAGATATACCTAATAGTTTTTGAATCAACTAGGAAACATAGCTACATTTCTAGGGAACTAGTACAGAAAGATGTAGGAATAATTGGGAGAATTGGCGACCCTAACACTCTGAGAGGTGTAGGGAGCTAGTCCTCAAACATCAGAGAGCTGGGTGGGGCGTTCTTTCTGGCGTGGCGATCAAGAGGCCAATGGAAAAAGACATACCTTTGGAGCTAGGCTATCCCAAAGCGTTCTCTGATTTTTCTCCTTTGTTTTTCATTTCTAAACCCTCTAAAATTCCATGGTTCTTTCTCCAAACTCTTTGGATCACTAGTACTATAAAATACAACAAATTCAACCCGAAATTACACTTGGAAACATGAATCAAACCATCAAGAAACATCAACAACAGAACCATCAAGAACTCAATGAAACTTTAATCAGTGTTCTTTAAGAGATCACTTTCTTAACATTCAAAACCTGAATTAGCTGAATAAAACATGGTTGGCGCATGGTTGAACTAACCCAACACTATGTCATCTCACATACCTTTTTAGGGATCACCCGTGAATAATTCCACACGCAAAGCTTTAGCGTTCTTGACGAATCCTGATTTCTCTCGTCTCTTCTCTTCTTTTCTCTCATCTCCAAGCCCTAGAGTAATTCTATATATCTAAATTGAACAAAGGTCTGGTTTTACCCAAATTAATTTCTAAAGACCAATTAATTTAGTGAGTTAAGGAAAACACAACTTTGTCTTCCCAAATTTTGATTGGGCTTTCCTTAATCCAACAACCAACTTCCGAAAGACATAACTCACTCATACGAACTCGGAATCGCGCAAACTCTACGGCGCTAGAATGATTATTCTAAGGGATTTTCAAGCATATCTGTAACTACACCTAACTCATTCTGAGCTTGGAGTTATGGTCGTTTTAAGTTTACCAAAACATACTTTTGAACTTATTTAAAATTTCTAGATTTTCTTATTCTTTCCAAAAATATGTATTTTCAAATTTTTAACTCTTTTCTAGTTCTTTGTAGTTGCGAGATATTACAATATCTCCATCTTTGGAATATTTGTCCTTGAATGAGGTTACTCTTACAAGACTTTAGGTAGCAACATCAACTTCAAACACCCACAAGCAATTGCAGCCAAACAACATGCTTAATAGAATTTGGTTATTACTTAGAAGAAATTGTGTGCCTTGGTCTGCATTTTCTCCGGATTCAAATAAATGAAAATATCTCTCCTTCATGTCTTCTTAAGCTTCCCAAGTAGCTTCTTCAACAAATTGGTTCCTCCAAAGTACCTTGACTGATGCTACCTATTTTTCTCTCAACTTGCGAACTTGGCGATCTAGGATTTGAACTGGAATCTCCTCATAAGACAAGTTATCTTTGATCTCAATATTATCGGCTGGTATAATAAAGGACGGATCACCCATGCACTTCTTCAAAATGGGGACATGAATCTCCATATTAACCACCACTAGCTCTTGTGGTAGCTCCAACGCATAAGTTACTTTTCAATCCTCTGTGAAATTCTATACGGACAAACTTAACAAGGACTAAGTCATTACAACAAAAAGGGATATAATGGCGATTAAAAATGAAATTAGCATCCATAACTATGGCCTCTATAGCCATTACCAGCCAATGCGCTTTCGCCGCTTTATCGAGGGTAGGCAAACGCTTTTGCAGCCATTTGGACCAAAGCTTGTAAAGTCAAGCTCTTTTACCGCTAGAACTCATTTGATTTAGTGGAAATTGGTTGCAGCAATTAAAAATTCTACAAAAACCAATCCAAAGCGGTTAGTTTTCTCATGTAGCATCCATTTATATAGAAAGTAAAACCAAGTAAATTGTCACTGAAAAACATTTGTTCTAGTGGCAATGGCTTGTGGCAATTAAGTTGGCTGTTAAATCAAATAAAAAATAATAGTTATACTTTCATAGTGTGTATTTTTATAGCCGGTAAATCCTACTAAATTTCTGCTAAAGCGCATTAGTTCTACTGGCAATAAAGATAATTTTTAAATAAAATTTACTACGACAATTATGTTCATGTAGCGTCCATTTTGATAGCTGGTAAATTCGATAAAAATGTTGCTGAAAGTTCATATCTTTAACAACAATGGTTTGGTTGTAATTATAAAGGTTAGAATATCCTTTTGAAACCATCTTAATCCCCCCATTTAGCATCTAATATTTTTGTCTAGAAAATTCACTTAGTTTGACACTAAAATTCACAAACTGTAAGGAACAACTTTTTACTCGTAAATAATAATGACCACATCCATTGAAAAATTATATTTTTCGCAATTCTACCGATAAATCAAACAAATTCTAATCAAAATAAATCCTATTAGATGTGATGATGTTTGTCAAATGATAAAAAAATATATAATATAATTCGTAGAACATAGTTGATCTCATCAAATCAAAACAAAATAAATCATTAATCCAAACTATAGTATCAGAACCTTATAAACTAAATTTATATTAACGAGCCATTATCATTATATAACAAATCTAATAAAATAGTGTATTCACTAAATTTCCACAATGGTTCGCCATATTGAAATATTTTATAATCATTATTTTTGAAAATCATACCGCATGACCTGGAATAATAAATAAATGTGTGAAAAGATGTAACTCAATTGATAAATACATAACGAGATCAAACAAGTTCTCATACTCTAACAAAATATATAGTAGACCAAATGTTACATAAAAGAAGCTATGTGCAAATACCAATGACCCCAGAATGAAAAAGACACTTCAGTATGAAGAGATTCACAACCCAAACAAGAAACAAATAAAAAGCAGAAGCACATTCATAGCATGAGCAACAAACCATGAAAGAACGGAAGCACAGTAACAACTGAGCATACTGGATGTACAATACATATACATACACACATACATTAATTTATGTCTAAAATCCCTATCCAGGGGCGGATCTACGTTGTTGCGTGGAGGTGCCACGACACCCAGTGATCTCGAAAAAAAACGTTGCATACATATGTATATATGTATATAATTAAATGTATTAATTTTGCCACCCAGTGATTGTATTGCGGAATAGCCCAATTGGCAAAGGAGAGAGTTTGCTACCTTGTCAATGCGGGTTCAAACCATAGCAGCAACATCTAATTTTTTTGCTTGCTCCTTTTTTTCTTTTTCTTTTATTTTTTCTCCATTCATTTTTATTTATTTATTATTCATTATTAATTTAAATTGACTCCTTTTTATAATTGATTTTTAGTTTTTATTACTTTCCCTTACACTTATTATTACTCTATTGATATGAGTGTGACGTATTAATTTTATCAATTAGTGAGTACTGAATTATGAGCGTCAAATGAATATTACTTTAAATAGTAGTTTTTTGTTTGTCTTTTCTTCTTTCTCCATTCATTTTTATTTATTTACTATTTTTTGTTAATTCAAATTTGCCCTTTTGCATAATAAATTTTTAATTTTTATTATTTTCTATTGCACTAATTATTAATCTATTGATATGAGTGTAACATATTAATATTTTTTTATCAATAAGTGAGTAATGAATTATGAGTGTCAAATGAATATTACATTAAATAGTAGTTTTCCGAAAACATAAGTTTCAAAATGTTTTTTTTAATTCAAAGGTTTTTTCGATCTTCACCAACGTTTTGTCTAAGTGAGATGAATAGGCTGAAACTACAATTTTTATTCTTTCCCAACTATATATCTCACACAACACATAAAATCAATGGAAGATGAATATATTTTGTTAATATTACTCTCTCTGACCCTATTCAGTTGTCCACTTTAGAAAAAACACACATAATAAGATAACAATAACTAACAAGTGAAGTTACAATTTTACCCTTATTAAATATGGTTTCAAAAAGGATGAATTAAAACTTAGAAATTTTCAACAAGTTTAAATGACGGTATGATAGGAAAACAAAATGTTCCTTTGTTGATTTGTCAAAATGGACAAGTATATAGGGACATCTTAAAGAGGAAATATGGACAAGTAAATAGGGACAGAGGGAGTACTAGATGGTTTATACAAGCTCAAATTTTAATGTACACTTTTTCGCTCAAAGTTTCAGCGAATAAGACATCTAATTCCAAAAAGAAAATAAAAATTGAATTTTTTAGTTATCTATGATTACATAATATATAAAACAAAATATTACTATCTACACATTTGATCGATTTTTTTATAAAAATGAAAAATATTAATAACCAAAATTGTAATCCAAAATTAAAGAAACCGGTCCTTTTATCTTATTTGAACGTTGAAGCACCCCCGACCTTTAAATTCTAGATCCGCCTCTACCAATAGATACAAAGAACTGATAAAATTTACATCAGTATTGAACACTCAAAACCTTTTTAAGATATACAAAAATCAAATAATACTAACAGGTAGCAAGCTAGAGAATGATACCAACAGAAAGTTCATACATAGGTGTAGAAAATCAGTGCACAAAGTAGCTTTAGTAATTAGACCACTAATATGCAACTATACCAACAAAGACTATAGTTAAAAGTAACTACACTTCCCGGCAATGGGACATTTTGATGCTTCAGTATATGTATCTTTTATATTTCTTGATCAACGACACTAACCTACAATTTGAGTGTCTATGAATTGAAGCAGGTAAAGTAATACAACCAAGGGTTGTGGTCGTTGTTAGTACAAAAATACTCAAGAAACTTATTTGAAAAATAAAAATAGAATGAACTTATGAAATTCCTTTTATATATTAATCTGCAGAAAGTCTAAATTTATACAAGGAAAAAAACATAAAAATTAAAATTAAATAAGAACATGTGCCACTAACTACCATAAAAGGGGCCACTAACAGCCGTAAAAGGAGCCGCTAACTTCAGAAAGTTGAGCAACTAAATTTGACTAAGTCTAGCTAGAAAATAGTAAGCACTAAACTGAAATCAGTAAAAACAATAAAAATAATAAGCTGGAAAAAATGTCAATTGTCTAACACTCCTCCTTGGCATTTTTGTGGCAAACACCAATTCTTTGCATCATATCTTTAAGCCTTTCCTTTGAAAATGACTTGGTTAAAATGTCAGCTAGCTCGTTCTCAGATGAACAATGAACAAGCAACACTACATTAGATTGTTCGACTACTCTAATAAAATGAAACTTGATCTTGATATGCTTAGTTCAATTATGAAACACTGGATTTTTTGAGATTGAAACTGTTGAACTGCAGTCAAACATGATCTTGGTAAATTTTGTTTGTTCATGGCCTACGTCCTTCATCATCTCCCTTAGCCAGATAGTTTGATTCACAGCAGATGCAACAACTATGTACTCAACTTTTGTTGGTGATTGAGCTATAATTTCTTGTTTTCTAGAGCTCCAACTAAAACAACTTTTCCCCAAACAGAAAAGATATCCAGAGGTGCTTCTGGAATCATCAACTCCACCACCCCAATCGCTATCAGAGTACCCGATAACTTTAATAGTTACTTCGGCAGATGTTGGGAAAAAAATTCCAAACTTGTTGGTTCCTTTAATATACCTTAACAGTCTTTTAGCGGATGTGAGGTGTGTGTGTCTAGGCGAATGCATGAACCTAGAGGGCAAACTAACAACAAATTGAATATCAGGTGTGCTGGCGGTTAGATATAGAAGACTGTCAATTAAGATTCTATACATACTATCGTCCACTTTTTCGGAATCCTCATCCTTGCCAAGCTTCACACCAGTAGATATTGGAGTACTCACAGGTTTCCAGTCTTCCATTTTGAACCTGTTTAGAATAGGCATATGAAACTTCCATCACTAAACTACAACACTTCCATGCCAAGAAGTACTTCATGACTCCAAGATTAGTCATTTCAAAAAATTTCTCCATTTCATCCTTGAACCTTTGGATTATTTCAATTTTATTTCCTGTCACAAGCATGTCATCCGCATAAATTGATACAATTAAGGACTCACCTGCAGTAGTGATCTTCACATACAAAGTTGCTTCACTTTGACTTCTACTAAATCCAAGTTGGATGAGATTATTGTCCGTCCTCTCATACCATGCCCTTGGCGCTTGTTTTAGGCCATACAAGGCCTTCGTTAAGATATAAACTTGATCCTCTTTTTATGGAGTTAAGAAACCATCAGGTTGTCTACACAGATCTCTTCAGTAAGCAAACTATTCAGGAGACCCAATTTGACATCAAGTTGATGTATCTGCCAGGAAATATGAGATGCAAATGCAAGAATAAGCTTGATTGTGTCATACCTTGCTACAGGAGCAAATTTTTCCTGGTAATCACATTAACTTCACTAGTAAAAGTGAGTGGTGGATTGAAAGATAGGTTGTTTGATGTCATTTGTGTTGTGGGCTAAAACTTTTTGGTCCTGTAAGATCAAGTAGAGGCTCTGATGCCACTGTTTGAACAACAATACTCAAGAAACTGATTTGAAAAATAAAAATAGAGTGAACATATTAAATTCCTTCTATATAGTAATCTGCAGAAAGTCTAAATTTATAGAAGGAAAAAAACAAACACATTAAAACTAAATAAGAACATGTACCACTAACTACCATAAAAGGGGCCACTAACAGCAATAAATGGGGCCACTAACTTCAGAAAGTTGAGCAACTAAAGTTGATCAACCCTACCTAGAAAATAAGCAGGACTAAACTTAAAAAAGTAAAAACAGTAAAAATGATAAGCTGGAAAAAATGTCAATTGTGTAACAGTCGTATCCCATGAGAGTGGTAGTGAAAGTAGTTACTTAGAATTTAGTTCTAAATAGTGATAGCTACAAAAAATAAAAGACAAAACAAGTGTTGGAGAGAGTTCTTGGGATGTGACCACAATCTATGTTGACAAAAAATAATGGGTACATGATTTTGATATGAAAAATTCGCATGACAATGGTGACTAGGCTAAGCTTTAGGCTAAAGTAAATTCCCTCTCGGGCAACTTACTCCATATCAAATGGGTTCCTCTCGGACACCATTTGTCTAAACTAACCAGCCTAAGCTTTTACCACACCCTAACCATTCGATAGATGTTTCATGATTATGGGACTAGGGCTCAGCCGCTCGGGCTGAACCTCATGTCGACCCACTCCTTAGGTCATCAGTCTACTGGTCGTGGTTTCGCGACCTCCTTCTCAACCTAGGCGAAAATACATGGGTGGTTTTGTATTTGCAACTACAAACCCATTAAATTAAACCAACATGTAGGTTAAATCACAATTAAAATGCATATAATCCTATCACCAAGCAAGACCCAACAGTAATATCAGCACATAATGTTAAATCACACTATAAAAATGGGGGGTTTTAGCCACACATCAAGCAATAGTAAAATATACTTAAAATGATAAATGAATCAAGTGGGTAAAATAGATTAAACCTTAGAAATAGGAAAGGAAAGTAAATGGAGAAGAACCACTTCCAAGATTGGAAGAAGAATTTCTTTCTTCAAGTTTCGTAAAAACCTCTCCAAACTTGAGAGAAAAATTAAGAACAAAGTTTCTAAAATAAAATATTAAGTTTATATTTTTACCCTCTTCTTCTAAACATTGAAAGAGTTAACTGTTTATAGACTTCAGATTCAGTACTGGTGGATCCATTCGTCATCTTTAGTCGTGAATCGTCGATCGATTTGGCGACTCATCCTTTCTCTGGTTCGTCGCCGTTTGTGGCTTGCCTTAATATCCATGCATGTGGTATCGTTTGGCGAAATAACTCTGCTTCTTGTAATTATTCGGTGAAGTACCTCCTACTTTTTTCATCCCTTTTTGATCCACCTCCTTCATGGCTCTCTTGTTGTAATACAAAATGGAACTTTTCTATACGGCGTATCACCAAGTATTCTTGTCAATGCTGTAACGACCTGTTTAGTCGATTCGAGCAGCAAGATTTTTTTTTGATAGAAACTGGCTGAGTCGACGGAACAGTCGACGGACCGTCATGGTCACGACGGACCGTCGGGGGTCATCGTTGCAAAACACTTAAACTCTGAAAATCTGGGTACTGGGATCAACTCTCTAAACTTCACGACGGAACTGCAGTACGGACCGTCGTAGCCACGATGGACCGTCACAGACCTTTTACTCAAATTGAGTCTCTGAACTTTGTGACGGACGTGCAGGACGGACCGTCGCAGGTACGACGGGCCGTCACGAGTGGCGTAA
>NC_028637.1:38646343-38646728 GCF_001406875.1 Solanum pennellii | reverse complement strand
GGGATCGGGTGTCACGAACCGACACGTAGCGTATAAAGGAAGGCTTGGTGAACTAAAAGAATGAGGTTAATGGATCGGGTGTCACGAACCGACACGTAGTATTAGGGGATCGGAGTGTCACGTTCCGACACAAGAGAAATAAAGAGAATGAATCTTGAATTATGGTAATATACTCAATTTAAAGAACCTAATTCCCAAATGAGTATGGTGTGGATGCTTGAGTCTTATAGATGTGCTTGGCGTTGTTGTCAAAGGGTTTTGTACTTGTTGTTGTCACCTGTTGAGTGTTGTAGTTGATTTTATATTATCACTTGATATATATTGCTTTCTATTTTGAGTTGGCCGATGATACCTACTCAGTACTTGTACTGACCCCTACTTTTAT
>NC_028637.1:38637269-38638546 GCF_001406875.1 Solanum pennellii | reverse complement strand
GGGATGGCACCATTTGAGGCTCTGTATGGTAGGAGATGTCGATCTCCAATTGGCTGGTTTGATACATTTGAGGTTAGACCATGGGGTACAGATTTGTTGAGGGAGTCTTTGGACAAGGTCAAATTGATCCAAGATAGACTTCTCATGGCTCAAAGAAGGAAAAAGTGTTACGCAGATAGGAAGGTTCGTGATTTAGAGTTTATGGTTGGAGAGAGGGTTCTACTTAAGGTTTCACCCATGAAGGGTGTGATGAGATTTGGAAAGAAGGGCAAGTTGAGTCCAAGGTACATTGGTCCTTTCGAGATTGTGGAGCGTATTGGTGAGGTGGCATATCAGTTGGCTTTGCCACCTGGGTTGTCAGGTGTCCATCCTGTATTTCATATTTCAATGCTTAAGAAGTATCATCAGGGTGGTGATCATGTGATTCAATGGGATTCAGTGTTACTTGATCAGAATTTGACTTTTGAGGAAGAGCCGATCACCATTTTGGATAGGCAAATTCGGAAGCTAAGGTCCAAGGAGATTGCTTCAGTAAAGGTTCAGTGGAAGCATCGTCCAGTGGAGGAGGCTACATGGGAGACAGAGTCAGACATGAGGAGTAAATATCCTCATCTTTTTGAGCGTTCATGTTAGCTCTCTTTTTTTCCCGTTCGAGGACGAACGTTTGTTTAAGTGGTAGGTGATGTAACGACCTGGTAGGTCGTTTTGAGAACTAGGACTAGTTTGACTCCTTTTGAAAATTTAAAGGGGTATTTTTAAACTATTCGAAACTAAGAATATTTAGTTGGAAAAAAAAATGGCAGGTTGCAGAATGGTTTAAGGAAAGAATGGTCACATTCCAATAATTTATTTATCGATGGGTGGGAATCAATTCTTATGGTATCCATTTACAAAATTAAGATACTAGTTTTTAATAGATTGAGATGGGTAATTAATTATTAGGTGTATATTATATGATTCAACCTTGTTGGAGGGATTAAAGTTAAATTCTTGACTTGAAATTTAGCAAATATGATAAATTTGGCATACAAATTTTATCAAGGTTTGGAGCTAGATTGGAAGTATGAGTGAGTTTTAGGGTTTATGATAGACATATAATGATTTGATACAACTCGCTTACTTACGAATATTGCATCATTGGTAGATCGTGAACGTTTCGAAATTTTGCAAAAAGGGAAGGAACTACTTTGAGGATTCGTGGCACGAGTTCGGCACTTGAGGTATGTTAAGACTTTTAGACTTGTTGAAGGACGTTTTCCTAATTAAAGATTAAAAAA
>NC_028637.1:38619222-38636595 GCF_001406875.1 Solanum pennellii | reverse complement strand
CTTGTTGCACTCTTTGTGGTGCAGATTCGATTCCGAGTAGAAGCACATCTCGTGGAGCAATTTGAGTTCGAGCTTGGAGTTGTGGTGAGCTGCTTGGCTGTTCCGTGGCCCACACCTCCCTCTATCTTTTATTTATTCTGTTATTAGTATTCAAACAGGGTATCCCTTATGTTAGATTTGTCATTTAGTTTCAGACTTGCATCGAATTTTAAAAGCTCTTGTACTTAAGACACCAATTCTTGGGGTGATATATTTTATCTTCCGCATTTCGTACTTATAAGGAACCCAATGTTGGAGATTCTTACTAAGTGTTAGTCTTTTTACTCATTTGTTGATTTAGTTGGGTTAATATGTTGGGTTGGCTTACCTATTGGTTGGGAACATAGGTGCCATCACGACTTGCAAATTTGGGTCGTGACAGGGACGAACGATGGGTAAATTGGTATCTATTGTAACAACCTTTTTAGTCGATTCGAGCAGCAAGATTTTTTTTTGATAGAAACTTGCTGAGTCGACGGAACAGTCGACGGACCGTCATGGTCACGACGGACCGTCGGGGGTCTTCGTTCCAAAACACTTAAACTCTGAAAATCTGGGTACTGGGATCAACTCTCTGAACTTCACGACGGAACTGCAGTACGGACCGTCGTAGTCACGACGGACCGTCACAGACCTTTTACTGAAATTGAGTCTCTGAACTTTGTGACGGACGTGCACGACGGACCGTCGCAGGTACGACGGGCCGTCATGAGTGGCGTAACCTCGACTGAGTTGGATTTCTGCTGAGAGTTTTTAAGGGGCGTTTTGGACTATTCATGCTTATAATTATGAAATTTGTGGGGTAAGGGTAATAATTTAATTACTTGGGGGTTAAAGGAGATAACCTTGAAATAAATAGTGGGTTACTTTTATCATCTTTTATACTTAATTATTTGATAATTAGGGTAAAAAGAAAAAGAGTTGGAAGAAGGAAAAATAGAAAGAACAGAGAGAAGAAGAGAGAACGAGCGAGAGAGAGAGAAACACGAAGAGACAGCAAGGACATTGGAGAAGTAGATTGCTTGATCACGATTCTTCGGTGGAGGTAGGTTATGGTTTATGCTATGCGATAGTAAACTCTTAATAGCGATTGATATGTATTGGGTGGTATTGTAAAGTCTTCTATGCGCTTAATTGTGTTGTTGCATGATTGTGATTATGTAAATTGTGATGGATTATAATGATGATACTGTGGAATCATAAAAACCTTAAATTCACTCTATTAATGATGATGCCTTGGTATAAAGGAAGGCTTGGTGAACTAAAAGAATGAGGTTAATGGATCGGGTGTCACGAACCGACACGTAGTATTAGGGGATCGGGTGTCACGAACCGACACGTAGTATTAGGGGATCGGGTGTCACGAACCGACACGTAGTATTAGGGGATCGGGTGTCACGAACCGACACGTAGTATTAGGGGATCGGGTGTCACGAACCGACACGTAGTATTAGGGGATCGGGTGTCACGAACCGACACGTAGTATTAGGGGATCGGGTGTCACGAACCGACACGTAGTATTAGGGGATCGGGTGTCACGAACCGACACGTAGTATTAGGGGATCGGGTGTCACGAACCGACACGTAGTATTAGGGGATCGGGTGTCACGAACCGACACGTAGTATTAGGGGATCGGGTGTCACGAACCGACACGTAGTATTAGGGGATCGGGTGTCACGAACCGACACGTAGTATTAGGGGATCGGGTGTCACGAACCGACACGTAGTATTAGGGGATCGGGTGTCACGAACCGACACGTAGTATTAGGGGATCGGGTGTCACGAACCGACACGTAGTATTAGGGGATCGGGTGTCACGAACCGACACGTAGTATTAGGGGATCGGGTGTCACGAACCGACACGTAGTATTAGGGGATCGGGTGTCACGAACCGACACGTAGTATTAGGGGATCGGGTGTCACGAACCGACACGTAGTATTAGGGGATCGGGTGTCACGAACCGACACGTAGTATTAGGGGATCGGAGTGTCACGTTCCGACACAAGAGGAATAAAGAGAATGAATCTTGAATTATGATGATATACTCAATTTAAAGAACCTAATTCCCAAACGAGTATGGTGTGGAGGCTTGAGCCCTCATAGATGTGCTTGGTGTTGTTGTCAAAGGGTTTTGTACTTGTTGTTGTCACCTGTTGAGTGTTGTAGTTGATTTTATATTATTACTTGATATATATTGCTTTCTATTTTGAGTTGGCCGATGATACCTACTCAGTACTTGTACTGACCCCTACTTTTATGTTCTTCTTGTTGTTTTGTGGAGTGCAGCAAGTGCACCAGTGACTTCGTCTCGTCCGCAACTCTAGCCAGTCTTCAGCACGTCAGATTTCAGGGTGAGCTATTGTTCCTAGCTCGGACTGGATTCTCTCATTCACGTCTTGATGTCCTTGAAGCTCGGACATGGACTATCGTTTTATTCTTTATTTTAGTTCTTAAATATTCTTAGACTTAGTAATTTGAGGATAGATGTTCTTGATGTGATGACTTCCAGATTTTGGGGATAATAGTTGATAAATTTTAGAATGTTTATTTATTGGTTTTATTAATAAGATTTTGAGTCTTCCGCATTATGTTGGGGTTTAGATTTGTTGGTTCGCTCACATAGTAGGATAAGTGTGGGTGCCACTCGCGGCTCGTTTTGGGTCGTGACAAATGCGTACTTTGAATCTTTAGCTCATCTCATCCGTTTTGCATCTAAGTGTTCATGCTCCTACCATATCACAAAATACCTGAAATTTAGAAGTTTTATCATATATTTTCACAATTGAGGACACTATTTCCATTAAATAAGGCCCTAGATGAGTCCAATTTGAGGACTCGTCAAACCCAAACCAAAACAATTAGCATACTTGAATGGGTACCCAATGCCATACTTATGTTGTAATGTGGTAATATGATGCCAGATAGTTAGGCCAGAACGTGGCGATCTTATTCCAACTTTATGTCGGAACATGGCAACCCGTTCCTAGTTAGTTATGTTGGAACGTGGCAATCTGATCCTTTATCACACCATAATCACAAATGCAAGTACACTCTCAAGTTATCCAATCAAGTAGTGATTCATGCATATAGTGATTCATCTTTCTCATTGACAACAAGTGTGATCAATAATAAAACGTTCATATACATACAAGCATCATAATGATGCATGAATATACAAACATCATACAACCATAGAATCACAACTGTCACCTACCTCGAATCCAAGTATGAATCCCCTAAGGGGCTTGATTCTTCCTTTTTTTTGTATTTTTTTCCTGTTGTTCTATGTCTACAAATCATATATTTATATAGAAGAGAATACTAGATTTGCCTACGTGGCGCCACTATAAGCTACAAATTCCTTTTAAATTTATTTATTTCTAAAAATAGTCTTCCCCTTTCTTGAATAGATTTGTCTTTTATGATACATTTGACTTTTATGAAGAGGTATGACTTTTATGAAGACTTACCCAAAAATAGTCATCCTCTTTCTTGAAATGATGTGACTTTTATGAAAATTTGTGACTTCTATAAATAGTTGCAACTTTAATGAAGAGTTGTAACTTTTATGAAAAATTGTGACTTTTATGAAAAGTTACGACTTTAATGAAGAGTTTTGACTTTTATGAAAATTTGTGACTTTTATGAAAGGTTGTGAGCTTTCTAAAGGGTTGCAACTTTTCCAAATAGCCGTAACCTTTCCGATATGGCACAATAAATATTTGTTCAAACTACCATTTTGTTTTCAATAAATAGAGAAGATCCTCTTATTTTAAAACAACGAAAATTTTGAACCTCTTTTTCTTCTTCTTCTTCACAATTGAATATTTGTGTACTCTTCTCATGTTGAGTGGCTCAGTGACCCCATTTCTTATGTAAGAGATCTTGGTATGTATTTTACAATCATTAATTTATGCTTATGTTATTAAGGTTAAATGATAAGATGTAATAATATTCATTTTCCCTTATATTATTAATCTTTTATGTATATTAGATGATATAGTGTTATCGTTTTATTGACCGGTAGATTTTTAGTATTATTAAATTCACGCACGAAGCACAGGAATTTTTGCTGATTCTTTAGGTAAATTTCCACAATGTTCTTTATCTATGTAAATTTACACAAACTTTTTCCTTTACTTATATGTAAAAGTCTCATATGTTTCCAAAAAAGAAAAATGAATGTACGATAAAAATCTAAGTTTTATTCTTTTACTCAATCAAAAACCTACTGCCTCGTCTATTTTTATTTACAACTGTTATTCTGGGTAGCAGGGATCTTCACTCTTCATCAATTGAGTAGTTTTTAATTTTAATAACTAGAAATCATTTTTTTCGTGAGCGGAATTTGGCATTGCAGTGACTCTGTCTCCAAATAATTATTGTTGCAATGAAAATGTATGTAGGTTTTTATAAACTCTTACACATATATATGACTCATCTACAAAGTAATTTATATTTTCCTATCCTCTACTTTCATTTAAAATGTATCCTAGCAACTCACAACTATTCCACAACATTACAATGGTGTTTTGAAATCGAAGAACAAACTAGAGTTTATTACACAAATTGATAGCATAATTTTCTTTAGGTCTGATTTAATTTAAGCAATTATCATTTTTAGTATATAATATGTTGATAATAATCAACTTCAGCGAGAGGAAATATCAACTTCTAGAACAAGTATTCGAGAATGTATATCATATAACCATCATGGGTAAACTTAATAAGGATCATTAAAAAGACAATAAACATCCATATGTAGTGAAAGAAGGATATTTGGAGTTTCCATGTTTGCTTCCTCTTGCATCGTTTTTGCTCTGTCTAAATTTTGACTGTTGATGCCTCATTGAATTGTGAAGGAAGATTGTTTGGTTGGGAAATGATTTTGCAGGCCATAGTAAGGGACTTGGAAAAACATGGGATCGTTGTGGTCTACTGTAATTTGAGACAACAAAGCAGGATAACAAGCCAAAAGAAATGAAGGGCAAGGAAATAGTGGTTAGCATTTAATCTGACATATTCAAGGAATTTGAAGCAGTGCACTTGAACCTTTAAACTTTGAAGGCATAGCCACATTACATGAAGTTTGACAATTTTACTATCCTCAAGTGAGGTATTGACTATTTACATAGCATAACCTTTTACAATTTTAAGACAAGTTAAATGATATGTTTATTCTTGTTTGTCCACCGTTGAAACAATGAAGGGCAGTTGGAATTTCTCTGTTTGTTTGATCTTTTGTAGTATTTGTTATAATTTAAGATATAATGTTCGGATATAATTAATTTGTGAGGGAAAATAGTACGGATAATAGTTGAATTCACATGTCGTAGGTTGGGACTTTTTATGAAACTAATTAATAGTTATTTAGTTTTGTTTTAATGTTTATTTTCCGGATTATGTTGCAAGTTCAAATAAAGTTGCACTTATTCAATATATCTTGCTTTTCAAAACAGTTAAACCAAATAGACTAAGAATGTAACATATTGGCAAAATATTGTAAATTAGAGATGTTTCATCCCGTAGAGTTGTCTTTATCATTTATATGTATGCAACCACTCACGAGCATTTGTGTAGTAAAATATTTGCATTGTCTAAGTATTAATTTAAATATTTTAAGCAAATGGTCTTGTCGGTTATATTTGAAAAGAATTAAGATAGCTAGTGCTTTACAACATTTTAAAAGATTTCTTTGCTACTTAATAAAAAATATAGACATTACAAGAGTACCATTTTACAAGTGGAAGTGTTTAATTAACATGGAGGAGATGAATTAATGCATTATATATAGACACTTGAAATCAGAGTATTTATTAATTTAACATTTTATGTCAAGCTTAAGTGTATATCCATATATTATCGCACAAAAAAATGACAGCAGTGTGATAATATTCACATATTCTATCAAATAAAGGTTATAACATAATGCTGATTATAGTGTTGTAAAAATGTTTATTTTCATGGATCCAAATTAGTCAGACCCAACATAAATAAATATATCTTTTTATATTAGATTAAAAATCACAAAGCTTAGCATGTTTTCAATGTACTGCTCGAAACCAAAACAAGTAAAATATCTTTTGACAATGCAAATTAATACCGTCAACGATTTTGAAGGACTTGCTGAGACGTCAATTCAAATGGTCATACATTATTTAATTAAAATCAAAAGAGATGTAGGTTAACATAGGTAGTTTACCACCGCGTGAAGCGCGGTAGTTTAGCTAGTGAATAATATACGCAAGGATCAACAAACTATATCCAATTACCTGGATTAAAATCAATAATATCAACCCTAGGTCAACCCTTGATCTCATGTATCCAAACAAGATTTTCCCACCATAATTTTTAATTCAAAACCTTCCCCTATTGTTAATAACACAAGAAAATAGATTTCACAAATCTAAAAATAGATTCGGGAGGTTAAAAGCTTACCTTGAGCCTCAAGAATGGTGAAAAACTGTCAAGAAGTCGAATTGTGTCGTTCCTTAGATCTCAAAGTCGAAATTGCAGAATAAAGATGTTTTAGGTTTATTTACGACTTTAAGTTGCGTCTGATCCGCCACAACGACACCCACCCTGATATAGCCGCCCCGCCAGATACACAAGATCCAGCATCAAAGTTGCTTGCACGAACAGTGAGCCATTTAATTAATTCGAAGACCACCATTCCACAACACACCTATAACCAATGACACTTGGAAAATACCGTCTACGCTAAGATCGATTCCAGGAGTTCTACTCGCCCGAATTCAATTTTTTAAAGTCTTACAGGTTTCTTAACATCTTATCTAACTACTCATGTAATAAAATTATAAATGAACACCCGATTTCTACCACATTTCCCTACACCTTAATGACTCATAATTTGTCCAAATCTAGACTAGGTAGGAAAAGTTTTCTGTCCCCAATTCTTCTCCCTTCGGCTTTTCCCTAACGAACTTATAGTATGTATGTACACTTTATCCCTATAAGGTAAAGGTTGTTTCCAATAGACCCCTGATTTAAGTAAAGTGAACCCTTCTTAACAGATGCAAAGAATATATCACCTCTTTCTACTTTCAACTTGTAAGGTTATTATAGAAAACTCGATTTGAAAACATTAGCTAGATAGAAATAGTGATCGGTTTGCTGAGGTATATTAAAAATTTAAAATTGAATGTTTGAGGTGATGTCACACATGTTTGGAGATTATAATATAGCATAGATAAACTATAAAATGGAGAAAAAAAACACAATGTATTAGGATGTAACTGATAAGTAGTATTACATTAGTATCGATCACCTTAGTTTGACATTTTATTATTAGAAAGAAATTTTTTTTAAAAAAGGCTTCTAAAACATTAAATATTTGTCTAATAGCTTGTATTATATAGTATACCTATATTTTTTCGCTTATCATTCAATGCATACTAAGAAAAGTAGAAAAAGCATTCAAGATAAGGATGATTATAGTTCAACATGTATCAAGAAAAAGAAATGAAGTCTTTGTTGATTTATGGGATCTAAGGAAACACTCAAGCATGCCTATAAAATGGGAGAAGAGTGAAGTTGAATATAAAAAGGGAATTGTTAAGTTTTCTACGAATGTCGAGTCTATCCATTATCTCCTCTTTGGTTCTCAAAGTGGCTATGTTATTATGTGATTTAATATCTACGTAGGGAGATATCAATAACATCGGGACAAACTGTTTCTTTTTCTTATGTGTGGACATTCGCTATTTGATATAATTGAAGATATTTTTTCTGTTGTATTTTTGAAACCATTTCTTGTATATTGCTTTATATGTAATTTGGAAATATCTGATTTGTCTTCTACTAGTAAATGTCAACATATCGTTATCAATGATTCTCTGTTTAATGAAGTTTTTGGTTCTGAATTTACCAGCGATACATTATTCATGCATGGAAATATTTGACCTGATCAATTTGAGACCTCGTTGGAAGATGCTAAAGTTTTTCTGGCTGACACTGGAGCTGACGTCTCTAACTTTGGTCCCATATATCTTGGTTTTGAGAATTGAATCTCGCCCATACTATGGCTACAACCCTGGTTCCACGAAAGGGCTCTTTTATCAAAATCTCCAACAGAGATATATTTGTTATTTACTGCTTGCTGAATAAGATCAATATAAATTGGGCTTTGTAGGTTCGCGAATACATGGTTGAATGTTTTGAGGATACGAACTCCGCTGCAAGTTTACCCTATGGACTGCTTATCGCTAGGATTATTGTCGATTCTCTTGTGGATCTTTCTAACTACAGGCCAACATTTATTGATGCTACATATGATACTCAAACTTTTTCGAGCACGGATTATGTGTTTATTAACGAGAAATGGCATTAGAAGGAGTCTGTCAAATCTAGGGCTGATACACCCCGGGCTACTAGAATCTCTGCTGACTCTGCATCATTGGTCCTCAAGGAAGCTGAAGATATTAGGATAAGTCTCGATAATCTCCAATCCTATATGCAGGTTTTAGAGTATACCCTTGGAGAAGTGCTACAACTCCACAAGGATCCAATATTGATATTGAAAAGCTTCGACTTGAGATGGGAGGACTTAAGAAGGATCCATCAAAACTGGAGCTGACTTTTATAACAATCAATTGGCGGTCACTATGAACACTTCATATTGCTCATTCTCTAAGAATGTTGAGAAATCTCTTTCCACTTTCTGACGAACGTGGTCAACACTCTGACGTATTTTCTAGTGAAACATTAAGACTATGACCTAGTTAATTTTTTTTTAAGACACTTAGTTTTGTGGAGATCTTTCTCCTTATCCGTTGGACTCTATATTTGGGGCTCCTAACCCCATACTCTTTGTCAGTTTAGCTTTTCCTTATTTCTCTATCTCGCTTGCTATTTTGTTTTTGTTTTTTATTGTGTCAACGGGGGAGAATCTATACATGGGCATACAGAAAGGGGATGCACTCATATAGGGGGAGCACTCAAGTGACCATTCATCCAAGAACAATCGAACAGGGAAGATGTCTTACTCTTTCATTAATTATAGTTGTCAATATCAAAAAGGGGGAGATTGTTAACTTATTATATTCTAATTAATGACAAATTTCATTAATTAACAAAGACTAATATGAGCAACATGAAGTCATGACAACATTACGGAAAACAACACAAAGCCTAGGATCAAACAAAACGAAATCCAGTCTGGATTTACTAAGCAACCATAAAAGGCAAGAGATCTTCAATGACGCAAAACAAATAGCTAAAGAAGGACAATATATTAGAAGATCAATTAACCATGACTTATGGAAAAAATTAACAAATCAACGAAATTCAAGGAAGATCAGACAAGATCTCAGGAAATCATCCAACAAATGAAGGAATTGATTTAATCATGTACATCTCTGATATGGACATGATGCAGTAAATCAATTCAATTGAATCAAGAAATCATCCAAGGATCCTTGATTTACAACTCCATTGGGATTTCGAATAGAGCATCACCTCTCACGACTATTTAAACCTCTCTTTCTCTTAGATAAAAAAATATGCAACTTCTCTTGAGTTTATATTACGATCTTATTGTATCTTTCATAAATATTTGTAATCGCGTGAGTGAACATAATTGAAAAAAAAAAGAGAGAGAAACATTCTGTGTGTAGGTTTCCAAGTAGAGGAAGTCTAAAAATAGAATTTCTTATTTGCATATCATAAAGGACCAAGTTAAGTGAACTCTGTACTTTTCAAGGCTCACTTCAAACGCTCTAAAAGAAACACTTCAAACCCAAGGGGACTTGACTAGGCATCACATCAGTGATTCAAACCAGTATAAACTTTCCGTTATTTATTTTCTACTAGATACTTTTATTGTTTCTTCATTCTACTAACTTGCTTAATGTCTACTTCAGGGAGACATCAATTACATCGGCTCAAATCTTCTATGAGGTAAGTTCTGTATTGAACAGTGTCCAAAAATCTGCATGGTATTGAAGCTATTGTTTACTGTTGTATTTTGGAAACTATTTCTTGTATATTGCTTTATATATAATTTTGAAATATTTTATTTCTCTTCTCTTACTAAATTTCACCATATCATTATTATAAATTATCTATTTAAAGATGTTTTGGCTCTTAATTAACCGGTGATACACTATTCATGCCTGGAAATGCATGGCCTAATCAGATTGAAACCTCGTTGGAAGATGCTAATGTTTTTCTTGTTGAAACTCGGGCTGACGTCTCTCACTTTTATCCACTATCTGTTGGGTCTGATAATTGAATCTCTCCCATATTTTGACCACCACTATGGTTCAAGAAAGGGCTCTCCTAACAAAACCTCTAGCAGAGTTATATTTGTTGTTTATTGTTTGCTGAAGAAGATCAATATAAACTGAGTTCTATGGGTCCGCGGTTACATGGTCGAATGTTTAGAGGATACGAACTTCACTACAAGCTTACCCTATGGACTTCTTATTGCTAGAATTGTTGTTGATTCTCTTGTGGATCTCTCAGACTACATGCCTACATTAATTGATACTACATATGATACTCGAACTTTTTCAAGAATAGATTATGTGTTGATTAACGAGAAATGGTATAAGAAATAGTTTGTCCAATCCAGGGCTGATACACCCAGGGCTACTAGAATCTTTGCTGACTCTGCAGCATTGCTTCTCAAGGAGGCTGAACACATTAAGGTAAGTCTCAATGTTCTTGAATCTCATATGCAGGTTTTACAAGATGCCCTTGGAAAATTGTTGCAACTCCAAAAGGACTCAAGTATCGATATTGGAAAGCTTCGGCTTGAGATGGGAGGAGTTAAGAAGGATGCCTCTTATTTTATTGACATTATTCTTAAAGAAGTCACCTCCATCAAAACTGGAGCTGACTCTATTAACAATCAACTGGTTGTCCCTATGAACACTTCATATTGATCTTTCTCTACGACTTTTGAGAAATCTCTTACCACTTTGTGGACGAACGTGGTCAACACACTGATATATTTTCTCGTGAAGCATTAATATTATGACCTCATTTGCTTTTTTTAAGACACTTAGTTTTGTGGAGATCTTTCTCCTTATATTTTAGATTGTATATTTGGGGATTCCGACCCCATTCTCTTTGCCTGTTTAGTTTTTTCTTCTTTCTCTATATCACTTGTTGTTGCGTTGTCCTTTTCGATTATGTAGAAGGGGGAGAAACTATACATCGGAATACAGAAAGGGAAAGTATAAATATATGGGGAGAACTCAAGTGACTATTCATCTAAGAACAATCGAACAGGGAAGTCGTCTTACCCTTTCATTAGTTATAGCTGTCAATATCAAAAAGGGGGAGATTGTTAACTTGTTATATTCTGATTATTGATAAATCGCAGGAATTAACAAAGAATAATACGAGCAGCATGAAGTCATGACAACATTACGAAAAAACAATACAAAGCCAAGATCAACCATAATAGAATTCAGTCCGGATTTACTAAGCAACCATAAAAGTAAAGAGATCTTCAATCACGCAAAACAAACGGCTAAAAATGAAAAAGATATATCAACAGATCAATCAACCACGACTTATGGAAAAGATTAACAAATAGGCCAAATTAATGAAAGATCAGACAATATCTCTGGATATCATCCAACAAATGAATGAATTGATTTAATCATGTACACATCTCATATGGACATAATTCAGCAAATCAATTCAACTAAATCAAGGGTTCATCTCAGGGTCCTTGATTTACAGCTTCCTGGGAGTTTGAATAGAGCATCACTCTCACAGCTATTTAAATCTCTCTCCGTCTTAAATTAAAAGTAAGCAACTTCTCTTGAGCTTATATTATGATCTTGTTTTATCTTTCATCAACCTTTGTAATCATGTGAGTGAACACAATTGAAAATAAAAGAGAGGGAAAGATTCTGAGTGTAGGTTTACTAGCAGAGGAAGTGTCAAGATAGAATTCTGATTTGCATATCAGACAGGACCAAGTTAAGGAACTTTGTACTTCTCAAGGCTAACTTCAAACGCTCTAAAGGAAACCTTTGAAACCTAAGGCGATTGGACTAGGCTCCACAACAGTGACCCGAACCAATATAAACATCATGTATTAATGCAAGATATTTTCACGGTTTCTTCATTCTACTAACTTGCAAGTGAGATGACTGACCATAACAAGTAGCCGACTAAAAAATAATTGAATTCACCCCCCCCCCCTTTGTATGTCACATAGTTCAATAGGTATGTCGAGTCTTCCCAGTATCTCCATTTAGGTTCTCAAAGTTTCCATTTTATTACGTGATTTAATATCTATTGCAGGGAAATATCAATTAGATCGGTGCAAATCTTCTATGAGGTAAGTTGTGTATTGAACAGTGTCCAAAAATCTTTATGGCATTGTGAATGTGATGTGGTTTCTTTTATTCATTTATTTTCCCTCTTTTATGCTAAGAAAAGAGGCTTAGGGATATCTGGTGTAATTAAAGTGGACATAATACCATTCTGATACTTCAAACTTCAACTATTTTTCTGTATAAAAGTAGCAAGTATGGTTAATTCATATAGGTTATTCAAATTAAACATGTCACCTAGTTGATGAATAATATTAAACACTTTATTATTTTAATTAATGGTTTAAGCATGGGAGACTAGGTGATAACATAATGTAAAACAAAATAAATACTAGGCAAATAATAAAGGGAAAAGCGAGGTGACATATATTACACAAATTAATAGTCAAATACAAAATTTTACTTTATATAGTAAACCACCCCAAATAAATATAATTACAACACATAAAAAGCGAAAATGAAAGGGAGACTCTAAAAGACTTTAAGGATCAATGCTTGGCTTCTATATAGGGAACGACAAAATAGATGTTTGTCTTTTACGGTTCTAGGCAATGTCATCATCTCTATAGGGTCTAAAGTACCCCTACCCCACCACAGCATGCATAACATCCTAAAAGGTTCCTAGAGCCCCCGCTTAATGTATTGGACTACTATTTAAGGAGGTTTTAGACTGAATGAAAAAAGTATGCTCCTAATAGTTCCCTAGAAACCAAGTCAAACAAATATGACGAGCATTTAGCACATAAATCTCACATTACCTCTAAATCTTATTAAACATGCTTTCAAACACATATAATTGTAAAGGTCTCATGCAAGGTATGTGTGCAAACAAAAAAATTAGAATAAAGACTAAATAACAAGTAATTAAATTATATTAACACACAGAATATTACAAGGGTCAATTCTGGTTTTAAGTGGCAAAACATTATTCAAAATGCAGAATTTATTTATTGACATATTTGAACGGGAAAGATGAGAATGCGGAGAAAGATTTAGCATCTTATTTTATGTGGCAAGAATTTTAGAATAGCAGACTTACAGTAAAGGATTAACTTAGTAAAGGTTTTATTTATTTTCAGATTGGAGGAAAGTTTATTTACCAAGCAAACTAGCATGGAGGAGGGATAGATGAGTTATTAATTTTTATCTTTTAGATAAAATCTCATGGTACAGTGATAGCAAAGGAATAAAAGTAACTCAGTTATTTAACATGCTAGAAAATAATTGATTTATTTTAAGTGGCCAAAAATCATAGTGATACAGAAATAGTTACGAGTTTGTACCAAATACACAGAAAATTACCATATTTTTTCAACATGCTGAAAATTATATAATAATACCTAAGAACATGATTCTAAATGATTCAAAGGTCACACATATTGCATAATTCCTAGACTCATGATTACTAATCAATTTTAATGTAAGAATATAGGTAACCATAAGCCTTGACATACGAGAATTGAGTTAACATGTCAATATTAATATACAACACATATAAACATGATTTATTTTGTAGATAATGTTAAAGCCTATATGTTGATTTTCATATCCCAAAATATGCCCTTAAATAAGTTACAAAAATTAATTGTTACCTATTAAATAGGATCACTAAATAGAGTAACAAGCAGGCAGATTATTAAGTGAATACAGAGTTAAAACTTATGCAACATTAGGTCGTATATGCATGGAGTCTAATATTATTTATAAACAAATATTTACTATATTTTTCTCATATAAGGAACATTTATCACACCCGCTGGATATTACATAAGACAAATACAAACAAATGGTTGATTTTAGATTATTATTTAAGAGATGTTATAATATTTTTGCATTCTTCAAGTAATATACACATAGGAAGATTTTTTAGCAATAACACCTAATAAAATAAATGAGAAACAATTAGCACGTAATTTCCCCCTTTCATTGATCTAACCCCAAATATTTCATATGTAATAGAGACTCATAGTTATAAATAAATTTAAAAAAAAGACAAAGTAAAGAACAAATGAATAAAATATACAACATTAAGTTCAGGAAATCTCTTCTACATTTTGAACACTAAGTTCATAACATGCTAGAAGGGATAATGTAACACATACATATATGCAATGCCAAAATAATCATAATAAATCGATTATAATATCAAAATCACCATAAACACTTCTAAAACACGATGAAATTATAGATTTCTGAAAAAGACATATTAAATTATTCGAGTCTGAATCAAAGCCCCAATTATATTTAGGTTGAGCCTCTTATTTAGGAGGATACTTTCAATTGAATTCTCTTTCAAGCTTGAATTCAAAATTTATGATAAAAGCTAAAGAAGTAGTACATCCCGAATTAATTCATGCGCTTTTTATTTAATAGATTTTTATAAATGTTTATGATTTGTTTTAAAATCTTTAATATATTATTTTTAAAAGAGAAAAGACATAAAGTGACACCTGAAGTTGTCTCGAATTTTAAAAAAGACACCTAATATTTATAAAACTAAAGAAAATTTTCATATAATGAATTAAAAATAAAAATTGACAAGAGAGGAAAAAGAAAAGAAATATGTTGAGCCATATTGAAATAAATTGATCAAAGTTAATAAATATATAACTAAATAAATTGTTTAATCAAGAAATATGATATATGCCAAGTTCATTCATAAAAGACATGGATAACATAAACCTTTAAATTGACACAAATTCTTTTAAAAAATCATTAGAAAGAATGATAACAAAAAAATGTTTTAAAAATCAAGATCATTAATTCACAAGGGCAAATGATTTATCAAAATCACTAATATCAAAATAGATATTGTCACGATCCACACCATCATGATTGGCACCCACACCAAACCTCCGCTGGGAGAACCACTAATGCAATCCAAACTAAGCAACTACATTAAAACTAAGTCAATTAAGATGTAGAAGCAAGTTAAATAACTGAACAAATGTGGAATTTAAATGTCTTAAATCTAAAAGTCAATGTACCAAAACATCTAATAAGATCCATAAGTCTAAACAAGAAGGGATGCATCCCTAAACTTATGATCTATTACACTAACTAGAATAAATGTCTAAGTCCGGAAATGGTGTACATAGATTCAAGAGAATCCCATGGCAGCCCGAAATAATTGGCTAACCCTTGAATTAGAAGCAAGCATCACTGATATTCTAAGCAAGGTCTATCAATAGTCGCATGAAGATGTGTTGTACTCAAAAAAAATAGAGTAAGTGCAGTATAAGAACATAACTAAAGTGTATTGGTAGGATCACACGACTATCCCGCTGGAGTAACATAAGTAAGTCAAGTAATCACATGCATATATATCAAGATATACAACATTATCAACATGAAGAATCAACAAAACATTTAATACTTATCATCACATGATTAGTCCTCTCACGAAACCCATACACAAAAAGTTGGTCCGCCTGATCACGAAATGTCAGGGATCAGAGATATATAAAGAGAACAGATTAACAATTCCTTATAATGATTAATCAATGCCTGGTCACCAAATGTAAGGGATCAGAGACATATTCTCAAGTAAAAGAGGAGAATTAGTGGATCTTGGACTAATAAAAAAAAATTAATATAAGCGAAATCTAAAAGGTAGATCCTAAGATATTCATATTAATTATATTGCTGAAATGCTCATTGATAAATCACCATCTTCTCTTCCTGTTGTTGTTTCTACAAGCTCAAGGAGAAATGAGGAATCAATTTCTTCCATAGTAAATGCTACACCACTTGTTGTAGGTGATCATTTTTCGGATAAACATGAAATTAATATGAATAAAATGGGGAGATTATGAAAATGAAAGGTTACAAGAGTAACGGTTATAAAGTTGGAGGTTATCGATGTTATATTTATCTTCATAATGGAGGAGGTTATGTAGTTACTTCTTTGTGTGGTGGACATCCACATTATATTATTTTATAACACAAGTAGTTTTGAGTGAGTGGATA
Organism: Solanum pennellii; assembly: GCF_001406875.1. Taxonomy (NCBI): domain Eukaryota; kingdom Viridiplantae; phylum Streptophyta; class Magnoliopsida; order Solanales; family Solanaceae; genus Solanum; species Solanum pennellii. The sequence continues at coordinate 38,620,268 of NC_028637.1, read as the reverse complement.
ATGAAATTAAATTTATAAGATTTCAAAACAATTAGAAACTCACGAAAATCAGTTGGTTCAGTTTGAACATAAAATCATGATTAATGAAGTTGTATAACGAGTTTCCGAAATAAGAATTACGGGGGATATAAAGGATTCTTCTGCACGTACATTGTAAATTTATTCCTAAATATATAAAGGATTAAGATATTTTGGTTTGTTGAAAAAGTCTAAATTAGTTGAGTCAAACTGATTTAGTGGGTAGCCTTGTGTGTTGCTTACTTAAACTCTAAGTCATCCGCAACATGGTGATTTAGTGGGCAACCAGCGTGTTGCTTTGTTAAATCCTAAGTTATCTAGTGGTGATATCTTAGTTGACAGTGTTGACACCCAAATTTTTTTACCTCCCCGAAATAATTAACCCTCAAGTTTCATTAATTTCAAACGATCTAAAATAATTAGCTTTTTAAAATTGAAGATGTTTTTCAAGTTATTTTAAAATAATTTTAGTAGTTTTATAATCCTAAATTTGTTTTATACAATTAATTTTATTCCATAAATATTTAAAAATAACCTCAAAAAAATCTTAATTTAGTAGGTATTTTTTGTGAGAATAGTTTAGTTAAATTATGCTTTGAGTTATTAGCTTACGATAAGTTAATCATTTTATGTCATTAAGTTTATGAAGCTCGTAGTTATTTACACTATTTCACCTCGTCTAGTTTTAGTCGATTTGACCAATTAAATTCTAATGGGCTAAGTTGGCAACTCTTCTCTCTCTCTCTCTCTCTCTCTCTCTCTCTCTCTCTCTCTCTCTCTCTCTCTCTCTCTCTCTCTCTCTCTCTCTCTCTCTCTCTCTCTCTCTCTCTCTCTCTCTCTCTCTCTCTCTCTCTCTCTCTCTCTCTCTCTCTCTCTCTCTCTCTCTCTCTCTCTCTCTCTCTCTCTCTCTCTCTCTCTCTCTCTCTCTCTCTCTCTCTCTCTCTCTCTCTCTCTCTCTCTCTCTCTCTCTCTCTCTCTCTCTCTCTCTCTCTCTCTCTCTCTCTCTCTCTCTCTCTCTCTCTCTCTCT
>NC_028637.1:38610691-38619081 GCF_001406875.1 Solanum pennellii | reverse complement strand
TATATATATATATATATATAAAAGAAAGACCAAGTTATGTCCTCTTTCAATAGCCCACCTCTTGAATTTGGGCCTGTAGCCAATTTCCCAGAAACCTGTTATTCAAGCCCAACTTTGATCAACTGACTTTTTTTTAATTTACCAGCCCAATTCCTTTTTTTTTTTTGAACCATTTTTCCATCCCACCTATCACACCTTGTGACCCGACCCATATCTTTTCCTTCTCCCCACATACCCAAAAGGGCCAATTCTCGGAAGTCGCATCTTCGGCAATAGCGAGCGAGCGAAAAGAATATCCACAGTCTGTGCGTCGTCCTCCTCACGTGAATTTCCCTTTTCTGGCGCACAGCTTGCGCCTGCTAGCCGCTTGCAAAAGTGTCCTTGTATCCACGATTTTTGCTCTTGAGTTGAACGCGTGAATGCCACGTCGGGCCTCAAGGATAGGAAATCAATCAAGGCCGCCCGCGTCGTTTTCGTCCTTGGGATTTTGGCTGAGAATAGGGGATTTTCTTGTACTAAAAATGGTTTCTCGTTCTAAATTTTTCTTTTGAAATGGGATTGGTTTGTGGAATTCAAATTTTGGCCCTTGCCCTTTTCCTCCCATTTTTGGAAACCCTAAAATCCCCCATATATATTCTTGCTTAGTGTTAGAAAAAGTGGAGGCGGATTTTTAAGAAAAACGGTGGGAGAGATTTTGGGTCGATATTTTTTGATTTGAAGATTTTGAACAGAGCTTCTAAGAATTAATAGTCTCACACTTAGAATACACTCCCGAATAGAAAGTTTCTTGATTTGCTGCCCAGTTTCCTTGACTACCGTTGGTGTTCGAACCTCTTGTAGTAGAGGAATCTCTCCCTGCTTGTCCCGTCCCCAGTTCACTCCTCTCAACAAGGTAAATGGATTAACCCTCTATTTAGATTTCGAGTCCTAGGTGTTGGTTTGTGTTATTTGTAGTTTTGATGATTTGACAAACTCAGGGACCCTGTAAAGGTACCAGGTTTCCTACTTGAGTTTTGAAGATGAAACAAACTCAGGGACTTAGTAAAGTTACCAGGCTCCCAATGTGACTAAGCCAGTTGACTGCCAGCTGGAGAAGGTAGAGAAAGTAGGTGCACATTTCCCAACGGCGTCAAAAAGTCAGACCTCTCCAGCCAATGGCAAAGAGTTTAAGGAAAGTGACTTGTCCATATAAAAGTCACTTTCCTAAACATTATTTCTCAGTTTTTGCAACTTGATAAAGCATTTTCAAGAACACTTGCAAAGGCTATCGAAAATCAAACAACAGAATTATTCAGACAACAACTAAAATCTCTGGAGCATTTAGCGTAGTTTTTTAAGAATATATTCTCTTGGTCTTACATTGTAAACTATTCCTGAATCTATAAAGGAATCAGTGGGTGGTATTGAAATTCTAAGTTGTCTAGGTGGGATAGCTTAGTGGGTAGATTTACTTCTACTTAGGCTTGTCAAGCAATATAGATTATTGCTTGAACGTGAGATTAAAAAATTCTTCTCACATTTGTTGTAATCGGGTTTCACTTTTGCTTGTGAAGATTAGTGAAAACGATTGAAAATCCTGTGAGACAGGTCGTGGTTTTACTCCCTTAAGCGAGGAGGTTTCCACGTAAAATCATTGTGTTGTTTAAACTGCATTTACTTTCTATTCATGCTTGTTAGTGTGTCAAGGGACCTGCTTCATTGACTGATAAGTGAAAGCATATATTCTATCAAGTAGTATCAGAGCGGGCACTCTCTATTTGGTTAACACCAAGGAAGTGATATCTGTTCAAGAATGGTTGCTCCACTTAATCTAGAAGAAGGTCAATCTTCAACCATACCTCCTCGTTTCAATGGACATTTCTACAGTTGGTGGAAAGTTAGAATGCATGATTTCCTCATGGCTGAACACAGTGAACTATGGGATATCGTACTTGATGGACCGTTTATTCCGATGATAGAAGAAAAGGATGGAGAGAAAACTAGGCTTGTTCCAAATCCTAGACAAAAATATGATGAAGCTGACAGGAAGAAGATAGAAAAGGGCTACAAGGCAAAAACTCTTCTTGTCTGTGGGATAGGGCCTGATGAGTTCAATCATGTCTCAGCCTGTGAGTCTGCAAAGAAAATCTGGGACTGTTTAAAAACTGCTCATGAAGGATTTGAACAAGTCAAAGAATCAAAGATAGATATGCTCACCTCTTTGTATGAAAACTTCAAGATGAAAGAAGGAGAAACCATTCATGAGATGTTTAAAAAATTGTCCTCTATTACCAATGAGTTGAGAAGTCTTGGGGAACCTATTAGTATGAGCAAGCAAGTCAGGATAGTGCTTCAAATTCTTCCAAAGTCCTGGGAAAGCAAGGTTGATGCCATCACTGAAGCTAAAGATCTGAAGGTGCTGACAATGGATGCTCTCATTGGAAATCTGAAGACTCATAAGATGAATCGAAATCATGATTTGTCAAAGAAAGAAGTCAAAAAGGATAAGTCCTTGATGCTAAAATACAAATCTGATGAAGACTCCAGTGATGATGATATGGCTTATCTTATCAATAGATTTCAAAAAATTGTGAAAAAGAACAAAGGTTTTAGAAGAGGAACAAATGGTCCTCGAACTGCTACTCAAAATGATACTTGCTACAAGTGTGGAAAAGCTGAGCACTTTATTAGAGAGTGTACTTTACTCAAAAGTGAAAATAAGGAATATCAAAAACCAAGAAGTGAAAAAGAGAAGAGAAGGGACCTGGTACTTAGTAAAAATGATCGCAAAGCTGCTGCTGACTATGTGGTCAAAAAGGCTCTTGCTGCATGGGGAGACTCTTCAAGTGACTCAGAAGATCTTGATGAACCAAATGACGTGTCTATGGTGGTGGTTCATGAAGAGGAAACCATATTCAATGAAATGTTTGCTTTCATGGCTCATACAGAAAATGAAGAAGAGGATGACAAGGTAACTCTTCTTGATATGAAACATGATCTGAATAATTATTCTCTTAAAAGTTTAAGAACATTAGCAAATGTTATGATTGATTCAGTAAGTGAGTTGACCTCTGAAAGAGACATTATGAATGTTGAACTAGACAGTTTAACTGAAAACAAGGTTAAATTGGAGGAGAAAATGTTGAAAATGGAAGATAAAATGATGTCTCTAGAGTCAAACAACACTGTACTTAAAAAACAGTTGACTGAGAAAAATGAAGAAGCTGAAAATCTAAATGGAAGGTCAAATGGTTAACAAGTTGAAACTGAAGAAAAACTGAAAACCACTGAGAAAAATCTGGGATTGGCTGTGGAGAAGAGCAACAACTTAAGGAAGAACTTGAAAAATCTCTTAAGTGGACAAAATCCTCTAAGTTGCTATCAAGTGCAACAAATCAGAGTAATTTCAATAAGAAAGGTCTAGGAAGTTTGAATATCACTCCTCCCTTTAATCCTTACAGTAAGTATGTGTTTGTGTCTGACAATCTGCTGTGTCTTCATTGTGGTAAAAATGGGCATCTAAAGGGAGAGTGTACTGGGTGGAGACAATCTCATGAAAGATTCTCTAATTATACTGAAAGGCAAAGAGTATCAAAAGAGAGACCTGGTCCCCCAAAACATGTTTCAACTGATAGATTTTCAAAGAAAAAATCTGTTTCTGCTCCAAAGTCTTTTGTTAGAAAGATTCAAAAACTGCCCTGTTGGACTAGATACAATCTGATCACTCCCTGGTCTGCTTTCTGGGAACTCAAATTGAAATGGGTTCCCAAGCTTAACAAGTGATTCTTGTTGCAGGTGAGTGAGAGGAGCAGCAGTCAATGTTGGTATATAGACAGTGGATGCTCAAAACATATGACTGGTGACATCAAAAATTTCCTCTCACTCAAGACACTTCAGAGAGGAGGTGTCTCTTTTGGTGATGGAAAGAAGGGGTACATTTTGGGAGTTGGTAAAGTGGGAAAGTCTCTTGAAGAATCAATTGACAATGTGTATCATGTTGATGGGTTGAAGTACAGTCTTTTGAGTGTATCTCAAATTTGTGACAAGGGAAATGAAGTCAAGTTTACCTCTGAGAAGTGCACTATGGTTAGTCTAACTACAAAGAAAGTGACTCTCACTGCCTTTAGAAGCAAAAACATGTATGTGGCCAACTTAGAAACGTCTCATGGAGATGATCTGACATGTCTTAGTGCTCAAAATGAAAATGCTGATCTTTGGCATCGCAGGCTAGGGAATGTGAGCTCATCTTTATTGAATAAACTAATTTTTAAGGACCTGGTCCGCGGTCTGCCAAAGTTGAAGTATTGTGAAAACAAAATATGTGAAGCTTGTGTCAAAGGAAAACAAATCAGATCATCCTTCAAGCCAAAGAAGCAAGTAACCTCATCAAGAGTACTGGAGCTGTTACACATGGACTTATGTGGACCTTTGAAGGTTCAAAGCAGAAATGGCAAGAAATACATTCTGGTGATAGTTGATGATTACTCAATATACACATGGACAAGATTCCTAAGATCAAAAGCAGAGACACCTGAAGAATTGGTGGTGTTCTTCAAAATGATTCAAACTAAATTGAATCAAGTGATTTGTGGGATTAGATCTGATCATGGAACTGAGTTTGAGAGCTCAAAACTGGATCAATTTTGCATGGAGAATGGTACTAGTCATAATTTTTCTGCTCCAAGAACTCCTCAACAAAATGGAGCGGTGGAAAGGAAAAACAGAACCTTGGTGAACATTGCCAGGACCATGATTATTGATTCAAATCTTCCTCAAAGTTTCTGGGCTGAAGCTGTCAGCACAGCTTGTCATGTTACCAACAGGTGTCTGATAAGGGCTGTTTTGAATAAGACCCCCTATGAGTTGCTCAACAACAGAAAGCCTATGCTGAGCTATCTTAGGGCATTTGGCTGTAGATGTTTTGTGCTGAACAATGGAAAGGATGACCTGGGAAAATTTGATCCTAGAAGTGATGAAGGAGTGTTTGTTGGATATTCTTCATCAAGTAAAGCATACAGAATATTCAACAAAAGAACTCAATGTATTGAAGAAAGCATTCATGTTGTGTTTGATGAAGATGGAAACTTGAAAAGCAATGGATCAAATGATGAAGATGAAGTGATCATGCTGTTCAATTCACAGAAAATTGAAGGAAGTGGAGCTGATGCAGAACAACAGTTTAAAAATGACTATGATAATAATAATCATAGTTTATCTGGAAAGGCTGATGAAGTGGAAAAGTGTGATGAGGTGCCTGGTACTACTCTGAATTCCAGTAAGAGTACATCAAACTCTCTAGAAAATGATGTCATCCTTGAAGAAGAAGAACATGCTGATCAGCTCAACCAGTCTGCTTTGAGACCAGGATGGAAACATAGTTCATCACATCCTCCTGATAATCTTATCTCTCCTTTGAACTCTGGAATTCACACTAGATCAAAAATAAGAAATCTAGTTGCATTTTCAGCATTCATATCATCTATTGAGCCTAAGAATGTGAAAGAGGCATTAGGTGATGCAGATTGGATCAACTCAATGCAAGAAGAACTTCATCAGATTGAAAGAAGCAAGGTAGGTACCTGGTTCCTCGACCTGCTGGCAGCACAGTGATAGGAGCTAGATGGGTTTTCAGAAACAAGCTCGATGAAAATGGAGTGATCACTAGAAACAAATCCAGGTTAGTGGTTCAAGGATACAATCAAGATGAAGGAATAGACTATGATGAGACTTTTGCACCTGTTGCCAGGATGGAGGCCATTAGAATTTTAATAGCTTTTGCTGCATTCATGGGGTTCAAGCTGTATCAAATGGATGTCAAAAGTGCATTCCTGAATGGAGATCTGAAAGAGGAGGTATTTGTTAAACAATCCCCTGGGTTTGAAGATGCTGAGCTACCAGATCATGTGTTCAGATTGAATAAGGCTCTGTATGGTTTGAAACAAGCTCCTAGAGCATGGTATGAAAGGCTGTCAAAGTTCCTGTTGAAGAATGGTTTCAAAAAAGGAAAAATAGACAATACCTTGTTCTTATTAAAAAGAGAACAAGAATTCCTTAATATTCAAGTTTATTTGGATGATATAATTTTTGGAGCTACTTCAGAACACTTGTGTGAAGAATTCTCATCATTAATGGGAAAGGAATTTGAAATGAGCATGATGGGTGAACTGACATTCTTCCTTGGCCTACAAATCAAGCAATCATCAAATGGAATCTGAATCAGTCAGGAGAAGTACATTAAGGAGCTACTGAAAAAATTCAATATATTTGAGACAAAACCTAATGATACTCCTGTGGGAACAAATTCCAAGCTTGTAGTAGAGGAATTTGATCCTCTTGTGAATCAAACCATGTATAGGGGAATCATTGGATCCTTGTTATATCTGACTGCTAGCAGACCTGATATTGTTTACAGTGTTGGAATGTGTGCTAGGTTCCAGGCATGTCCTCGTGATTCACATCTGAAGGCTGCAAAACGTATTCTGAGATACTTGAAGAAGACAGGGGACCTGGTTCTTTTCTATCCAGCAGGTGACACTTTTGATCTAGTTGGCTTTGCAGATGCTGATTTTGCTGGTTATCAAGTTGACAGGAAGAGTACTTCGGGAATGACTCATTTCCTTGGATCTTCACTCATTTCTTGGGGAACCAAGAAACACAATTTTGTGGCTCTTTCAACAGCTGAAGCTCAGTATGTAGCAGCTGCTGCATGTTGTTCACAGTTGTTATGGATCAAGCAACACTTGGAGAATTTTGGTATAAACATCAAAGCTATTCCTTTTATGTGTGACAATACTAGTGCAGTTAGTATGGGAAAAATCCAGTTCACCATAAGAGAACAAAGCACATTGATGTTAGACATCACTTTTTGAGATACAATGTTGAAAAAGGGAATATTGTGCTTACATATTGTCCAACAGAGGAACAAATTGCAGACATCTTCACCAAGGATCTCAGTAAAGATCAATTTGAGAGAAATAGGCTGAAGTTGGGCATGATGATCTCTAACTAAAATCCTGAGCTTCAACAATTGAATTCCCTTGATGGCTAAATTTGAAGTACAGGTCCTCTTAAATAGGTTAACTCGAGTCATATTTAAATTTATACACTTGCACTCAATACCAATATGGTTAGTGCATTAGTCAGGTTGTGTGTACAAGATTATTATTCAGTTAATCATCTTTCCTTTCTACTCGAATCTATATGTTCCAATTTAACTGGTTTCCTAGACATGCACTCGCCGATTCATTCATGGCTATTAGTAACATGCTAAAGTAGAAACATTAATTGAAACTCTAAGAAACAACAAAAGTTCAAATGATAGTCATTTTAAGTTATTAGGTTCTCACACAATAAAGAAGAAGGGAACCATTATTTCATCGACCCATTCATCGCTTGACACACGAGGTATGAAACACGTGCTACGATATTTTAACCTTATATTGGTGTATATGTATCATTCTTTTAATTATCAAACGTTGTACATACCTTGGTCTAAACACCTCCAGATGTTTAACTCTAGTTTGTCTCTTGAGTGATCCTTTAACTCATTTTCTTAGAGAAACATTTCCCCGGTTCATAAAAATAGTCATAATGCAACACCTCAGAAATCAGACTAAGAACTTTCAGAAAACAATATAAAAAGGTCAACCACTGAGGGGTTCACAGACCGTGAAAGGGACCACGGTCTTTCACCCTCATCGTGGTGCAATATGATTCGCTTCCGTCCAAGAAGTATTTTGTTCCACCCTGACGGTTCATAAAATGAGATGTATGGATATATTAAAGAACTTAGTGATGCACTTGAAACGCATTAGTGACTTGACAGGAAGCCATGTGAATATTTGAATAGCTATTTCTTCGGAAATGAATGGACTCATCTTTTTGTACAAAAGTTGGACGCTTTTAAAGCCCTTAATTTATTTATATGTTGATTAGTCAAGTTGGACTCCTTTTTAAATGAGTTAAGGACTTGTATTTTTGTGTGTCCAAAATAATCTAGTAGACGTTTTTCTTACGGCGAAATGGTCTAATAGACCCTTGTACTTGTATGCATTTGTACTCTAAACCCTTTTACTCTATAGTTTATTAATTGGATCCTACTTATTAAAACACGATTTTTTTAAAATTCTTAAGTCTTTTTTATTTTAAAATGTTGAAACCATTTTTTGTGTCAGTTAGATTTAAAGAGGAAGTATGATATGAATTTATGTAAAGGGTAATGGTGAGTATTGAAAAAAGTTGAAAACTCCATTAATAAGCTTGAAGAACAACAAATAGGTCTTATGAATTTGTGAAATTAATTCAAATTTGTAAATGGGGCTCGTTGGATTTATGTTAGTGAACTTAGTTGAAATTTCAAGTCAAATAAAGATGAATTTCATATATTTGACATGAATTAGATGCTCAAATTA
>NC_028637.1:38559066-38610042 GCF_001406875.1 Solanum pennellii | reverse complement strand
TATATATATATATATATATATATATGATTGAAGAACATGTCTATTTAAAAAAATTTAAAATGTAAAAAAGTTAAATATTTGATTTTTTTTATTTTCTTATGCTTTAATTCATGACATGTTACTTAAAAATGACATGAAATTACATGTGTAAGAGATTGGATTACACACACAAAGATCTTATGAGAAAAGGGTTAAATATATAGTGTTTTAACGAGTTCAAGGCTCTATGAGACAAAATGTTAGGTAAGAGGGTTCAGAATCCAACGCATACATCATACATTTCACCTTAAAAAAATTCTCATAACTTCTGAATTTCTACACAGCAATGGACTGCAAATAAAGTTATTTTCTAGAAATAGGTCCCATAGAACTAGGGTTGTACATAGGTCGGTTCGGTTTGATTTTTCATTAAAACAAATCTAAACCAATTATGTTGGTTTCTTAAATCTAAAAACCAAATCAAACAATATAAAGTGTGTTTTTTCGGTTTCGGCTTTAGTCGGTTCTTTCAATTTTTGGTCTTTTTTGTTTTTTTACGACTATACTGTATTTGAAAAAGCGATCAAATATTTTTTTACTTTCATGTGTGATAAACTAAAACTAAAAAATGTCAAGTGAATAGAATTTTTTGAAAAGATTGTAAATTTACATGAGTACAAAATATTTTTTTTTGAAATCAACGTTCATTATGTTAAGGCCTAACCCATCAGTGGCTCCCTAAAGTTGGCACGAACTTTAAGTTAGACACTTTAAGTAAGCTTTGTTCATTTTAGATACCTCATGTCGCGTCTCTTGTGCCATTTTGATACTTTTTGCTGACTAAGCACGGTACGTGTGCTACACAAATTTTAAGTGCGTCAGAGACTTTCTTTGCAAATATTTTGACTTATTTTGTAAATATTTTCTTCTTCCTCGCTTTTTTTGTAAATATTTTCGGATCTTAATACAAAATAAAATATTTACAATTTTTACAAGTCCAAATTTGAAATAAAATAAAATAAAAATATATTAACAAACTATATTATAATTACTCCCTCCGTTTCAAAAAGAATGATCTGCTTTACTTTTTAGTCTATTTAAAAAAGAATGACCTCTTTCTTTTTTTTTTTTGGTAACATTTTAATTTCAGATTTTCACGTGGCATGTTTAAGGCCACAAGATCAAAGACAATTTTGTACATTTAACCTAACTTTAAATTTAGGACCACAATATGAAAAAGTCTTCTTTATACTCTTAAACTCCGTGCCAAGTCAAAGCAGATCATTCTTTGTGAAACGGAGGAAGTAATATTTTTTTTATCTATAAATAGAACAAACGTATTACTAATTTTTCTCCTGGTTCTAATGGAAAACGTACGTGTACCCATATTTTACCCACAATTTTATGAGGAAATAATACTCTACTTAAAATTCAACATGGAGAAATTTTTTGTCTTTTTTAGATGAAAAATATTGGAAATGGTTCATTTAGTTTTATAGTATCATAAAATTAAAAAAAATTCTAACTTTTTAACGTAAATAAATTTATGTAACAACAAGGGGAAACTATTTTTAATCCTAAAGTAAATGAATAGTTCCATTTTAGGACTAAAACATTCTTACTGCACTTTAAGGCTTCAACAATGTCAATAATAATACATGATTTTCTTATTTTACACTATTATTTATCATCCAATATAAACTTAAAAAAATAAAAATTTTATATTAATTAATAAAAGAAATGTAAATTTAAAATATAGATTTTTAGAGGGCCAAAGACTTCACCTTTTCAATTATAGAGAAAAATAATTAGTTCTATAGAAGAACATAAAAAGGAAGAGAAGTTACAATTTTTTTTTGTGATATCATGAATTTTGAGTGAATAGCAGTTAGAAGCTTAACTCATTTGGCTAATCCATATTTTACTCATAGTTTACCCATATTTGTATGGGTTGAATATGGGTATCAACCCATATTTTACCCATGTAAAAAGATACTCACCCAACCCATTAAAATATGGGTGGGTTACCAAAATATGAGATCATTTGGCCGGCACTAATCGCATTCAATTTTCGTTTGAACTTCTGCTATTGTTATTCTTTATGTTATTTAAGGATTGTTCAACCTTTTGATATTTGTAATTAAACTAATATTATATATTTGTGTGTTAAATTTACTAGTGAAAACAAAATCTCCGTCGATTTTAAAGGCTTCCCCATTTTAAAAGACGAAAATTTAGTTTCATTTCATATTTTTTATATGTTAAAATTGACCGATGAAAAATTACCATTGATTTACAAGGCCTCCCGTGTCAATAAGACATGTTTTTTTAAAGTTATTATTTGATTCATTTATTTTTATTCATATTTATTTATTAGTAACACTTTTACTTAGGGTGTTTACATGTACCTAGAGTTGCATTTCGGGGAAGCTACTCGAATGGAGTTCGAATGAATTTTTATCATTTATGTATATTATTAACGTTAGGCTAACCTTAGGTCATTTCTTATATTTTTATTTTATTTTTATTATGTATATCACATGTTTATTGTATTTGTATATTACTTTGTCTCCTTCTCAAATTTAAAAATATGAATTTAGTTGGGATCCACAGTTGTGGATTATGAAAGATGCCTCATACCATTCCTTCAGAATAACTTGAACCCTTACTTAGAATCTATTAGTTTTATAGACATTTTAAATTAATTGATTTCCTAGTTTTTTCTCAAAATTAGGCGGCTTCTCCTTTTTAAAACAATTATTCTTAAATTATTTTAAAAATGACTATTTTTTGAGTCACGCGATGTTGCGCCTTTTAAGGATGTCAACAAATGTCTAGTGTCATGGGCTACAAGGAAACATAACTTGATTTCCCCATCTACAACTGAAGTTGACTATGTTGTCGTTGTCTCCCATTGTGCTCAATTCCTATCACCTATGGATAGAACAATAGCTTGAGGATTTTGGAATAAAAGTAGGATGCAAGCGTACCATATGAGACCATACAAGTGCTGTCAATATTGAAAAGAATCCGGTCCAACACAAGCGAACCAAACATATAGATGTCTATCATCACTTTCTCAGGGACAACGTGGATAAAGGTTTCATCATCACTAATTTCTGCAAAACTGAGGACCAGGAAGAGAAAAATTCCAAAGAAATCAACTGGCCCTAGGGCTACCGTATCAAGGATAACTCTCCTCTCCAACCGCATATTTACGATGAAAGGTTTGTAGAATAATCTCGGCATATAGTCATACTAACTTATCTTGGTACACCATAACAGGTACACACTTGCATTCAACGACATTTTGATCAGGTCTAATGATATATTACCTTTAGTCTCCTATAGTTATGCTACAAAGGTGAACTTATGTCAAGGAAAATGTTCTTATTTCAATAGCTATGCACTCATCCTCATTATATACACATATGCATCACACTCATTTATATGGTGTTGGCATTGAAATAAGATTCTCATGAACCTCGTCTAGCTATAGACACCCACCTTTAAACCCTGACATTTATGTGGGAAACTCATTGCCAATCATCTTCAGTTGCTTAGAAAACTCAACCGACTCTTAAACGTTCCATCAAAGTGTCAGGATTTCATCATTACTCATCCACTCCCAAAATATCCATTACATCCATTTTGCAAACCAAAAAAAATCCCCTCAAACCCAGAATCCTTAATCCATTAATGTACCACCCACCCTAGACACCTACTCTGACGATGAGGACTAATCCTCCTCACCGAAAAATAATCCATTCCTAGTTCACCTAGGGCATCATCTCAGGGGGAAGTCGGCACCTCCACTACACCAATTAACCAATCCATTCCTTGTAGGTTGTAATCTCTAATCCTTCCATATTCCTCCCTTCTCCCACCTTAAGCATCTGGTGAACCCTTAACTTTCTCCACCCTTCCATAAAACCCTAACCCTAGTCTCCCTTTCCCAATCTCAACCCCCCTCCAACCATTGTCTAACAGTTCACAGAAGTCCCTCTCCCTCCAACAACTCCTACTCCAATACTCCCACAATGCACCGCCTCAAAAAACCAAGACATTGACTATATTCCCCTCAGTTAAACTCCACAAAATATCCAACATGTTGTTGTAAACAATACAAACTCTCGAGTTCCTTTCGCACGAAGAACCAGTCACGACCATCTTAATTAGGTTGTTGAGTCAATTTAGAAATGTCATTCAATTGGTAAGTATATGGATCACTCTTCTTATTCTCATGTTGTTCTTGATTCTGAACCTGATGAGTCCCCTAAGTCTGTCCCATCTGATCCCTCTCTCCCTTCTCAAAAAATCAGTAAGAATTTGGACAAGTTATTGCAAATGGGAAAGAAAGGTATTTCGGGTCTAAATCGATTTTAAGGGGAAGAACCTTCCATCCTGAGGTTAATTCCTTTCCTTTATTTCAAAAGGTTATTGGGTTGCTATAATTTTAGGGTTGGGCTGATCTATTTCTGGACACTAAGTTAGAGGTTCGTGAAAATGAGGTTGTTAAATTCTATGTGAATCTCACTGTATTTGAGGACAACATTGCTTCTTTCTCTGTAAATGGGGTTGAACTTGTCTTTGATAATGTTCATCTCAGTAAGACTTTTTATATACCGACTGTTGGTCTATCTAATTATGTCTGAACGAAGGATGAAAATTGTATGCTCACATCTAATTTACTCAAGGGTGGGTTACTACACGGCCTAGTAAGGTGCTTAAGGGGGAAATGACACCCTTTCACAAACTATTGTATGAATTGGTGAACAAGGGTGTTCTATCAAAGGGTGGGGGAGACGTCATGAGGGGACATGGGGATAGCCAACACATTGGAACAAAAAGAACCTACTGAATAGACCTCTCTAATGATTAAGCATATGGTACGAGTGAGTGATCCTAAATATGGTCCACATCACTGTCTTTTGAAAACATCATTACCACTATGTTCAAAGCTTTTGAGGTACGACTAAATGAAGGTAGGATTTTGAATAAGAAGGATATGATCACTAGGTTGACTCTTGGTGATTGCAGACTACTTGATAATAACGACCATGTTCCTATTGTTTCTCTTAGGGATACTGGCCTAGTTTCCATATTTCTCAATGAACTTCGTGCCGCTAGGACCAGAATGCAGCCCTCCTAACTGAAATTGTGTTTCTTCGCATATCTTGATTGATTCATGGGGGGAAGTAGCCTGAAGGACTAATTTTTTCATCAACAACAGGACAAAAATGCTCGTGTAGATCATGTGTTACAACTCTTAGCCCTATCTCACATCCCTTCCCTTCCACATCCTTAATTCTCATACGAACATTTTTTTTGCTTCTTTCCAGACAATCTTGTGAATTGCTATGTTTTGCATGTCTAGTGGATATTTTGTTGGAGCTCCTACCGAGCTTAAACATTGTTCATCATATTTTTATTAATCATTTATCTTTGACTGGGTTTATTTCTTTGTAATTTGATTGGATGTCTAATATCCTTAGATTTTGTTCGTTCATCTGTTTGCCCTGGCTGAGTGTTGCCTTTGTGGCTTCGAGTTTGTTATGATCTTCTGTTTTTTAACCTTTCTCGCTTTTTCATGTGTCCAAAAGGGGAAGAGTGTTTTGGAGTGCTTTGTTGAAACAGGCGCAGGAAAAGGAGTATATTTGTCACCATTAAAAAAGAAGAAATTGATGACTTGACCAAAATCTCAAATAACCTTTGATGATGACAACATGAACTAACTTTCCAAGCATAAACTAGTCGTAATATAAAAAGGCGGAAAGAGATTTCTCATTCAGATCTAAAATAGGAAAACATGTTTAAAACAATAATTCATTTTTTTGGCAATTAACTGTTACTTTTTATCAATCACCAAGTAAGCATATACAGATCAAGAGCATATGCCTTTAAATGCTCATCTAATACAAAAACCTATTTACCTCCGTCTCATTCAGAATAGCAAGCATATTATAACTTACAAATATAATCAAAGTGTTTGCTATTATCTCTAACTCTAATACAAAGGGTAGGTTTAATGTTATGCACCAACTTCTTCTTTCCTGTGCTCCTATTGTTGAAAACTCTTGTTGTTTCTTTCCGCCCACAGTTCATATATCATAGTTGCAAAAGCTACCTTTAGTAATTACATATTTGGGGGAATTTTGTCTACTAACTTCTGAACCAAACTCCACTCAAGGTCCCAACACAAGATACTTCTCTGCCATTTTAAACAATAATCCTTGACAAACAAGGAAAAATAAAATGGCAGATGACTTTCATGCGGAAAAGGAGAGACAAACAAATTCTATGCGGAAAAGGACTATATTTCTAAGAATAAATAATTTCTTTCCTTGTAGGATTTTTGCAAGGTTTAATCCATTTTGATAAAAGACAAAGTCAAAGAAGAGAAGATGGGTTTTTGCAATCACGAATCAAGAGAATTTTTCTAGCAAAGGCAGAGTGACTTCAGAGATCAAAAGGGCAAAAGAAAGAATAACTAGAGTTAGGATTTCTTTATTTTTATTCTGCATTGTGTCATCTTTGAATCAGTCTTTAGGAGTTATTGTTCAAAAAGAGAGTGAGTTAGAGAGAATTATAACAACAAACGGGTTTGACTTCTTGGAGAGTAGAGTTTTCAATTTGGTTAATCATTTAAGAGTTAAATTATTAGAGTTAGACCCTTTGATTATTGAGTTGTAATCTAAAATTTCTTATTCAAGTTGGTGATGTTTGGGCGCGGTTTTTCCTTCTCTACAATAATGATGTTTTCCACAATAAAATCATTGTTTGATCATGTTGCATTTATATCTAAAATTGCTTATCAAAGTTTCTTTTTTTTCCTTTTTTCATCATTAACATCGATCAACATGAACAAGTTGCCACGAATATCAAGCCAGTCACCAATTCTCATTACTCCTCAACACACACAATAAGGAGTACAATATTCTATATGCGTAAACAAAGGGTCAGGAAGCCACTTGCCTCAAACAAATGATCATTCAACCCGGGACTTGATCTTTCCCTTTTTGATTGGTCTTCAAATCACCAAAATCTAAAAAAAATGTAATCACAATAAAAATAGAGAACCAATAATACCCATATCGATGATTTTTGAAACCAAGTCAAATTGGCCCCAAAACCCATTCCTAAAAACTAGGATTAAATTTGGAAATTTTTATAAAATAAACTTAACCAAAGGTTTTGGAACTCAAAAATAAAAATCACATAAATAAATAAGTTGAAATCATACTCAAAATTCTAATTTACTTAAAACACATATTCAACAGAAAAATCTTCAATACCCGGAAACCCCAGCTCTAATCTGAAATATTTATTGAAAATATCTTACACAATCATAGAGAAGTTCAAATATGAAATTTCATCAAACATTGAGTTGAAATCGACCTTAAAATCCTTATCAATCTTTAACTTTACCTGGAAAACCCCCAAATTCTCAAGCATATCATATCATATCATATATCATATATTATTATAAGTGGGAAACACTCAAGTTAAAAGTTGAATTACGAAAAATGTCCTTATAAAGTAGTTATATTTGTGGATAAAATGTAAATATTCAGTAATCATAATATTATATTCAACATTATTACTAAATATTTATGAAAAAAATTAATACACATTAATTTCAATATATATATATATCTATCTATCTATCTATCTATCTATATATATATATATATATATAAAGGGAGTTTGATCCTATCACCGAGTGAACATGCCAAATTAGAGTGGGGGCTTCACGTTAGTAAGTCCGGCTTCCCACAAGAGAACCTTCACATTTAGCAAGTCTGAGTTCCCAACATAGATGTTGTCTAATGAGATGGAAACCGCCACGGTATCAAGTCAAGGTTTCTAGTAGCAATCTCCATGTTCCATAACAACGTGCCCCCGTAGGTTATAGCTAATGGATTCCACCTATATATTTATGTACGATTGGTTACACCTTAGGCAAGTGCTATCCCTATCTTTTCAGTGTGGGAGGAAAACTTCGGATTCCATGTAGCTCGCATGGCCTATGTCTGTTATGGCTATGTGTCCCAATGTATGAAATAAACTAAGATAATATTATGGACTCTAATCATAAATCCTTGAGGGGATTACTTAGTATAGGAAGGAATATGGNACGAAGAGTGGTTTTCACTTTTCACGAAGTTTGAACTTATATTGCTTCAATAAATGGAGAAGATTAAGAGTTTTCTTTCACTTTTTACGAAGTTTGGATCTTTATTGCTTTAATAAATGAATAAAACTAAGAGTTATAATAGAAGATGAAGGGTCACCATATGTGATTTATAAAAGTAATACTGCATTTTTATTCAAGATCGTCTTGCCATTACAGTAAGTTCCCTTTTCAAGTTTCTTTCTTTGATTACTTTATGTTTCAACTTTTAGTAGTTATTACTACTAATTATTTACATGAATTTGGCCTGAATTTTAGATTGTAATATCAATTTTATAGGTGTATGACAAATTATAAGGCCAAAAACAATGAGATTGATAAATATATTGGTACAAAAGTCAATTGTAGTCTACTGATGCATATTTATGTACATATATTTTTAATTAATCTAATATTATATATCCATTATCACTTGACATTATGTTTCAAGGGAAAAACATAAAGTGACATGAAGTTGTTTCAAACTTTTAAAAAGACACCTTAACTATGCAGATATCCTATTACCCCCTTAAACTATTCCGAACATATATTAATACATCATTTTTGGATCAATTCTAGTTTTTAAATGGCAAGTTTAATCACAGTCAATCATTGTGTGACACGTGTTCATTCAATTTGAAGTATTTTTTTTCATTTTAAGTTTTTCTTTATTTCTTTCTCTTACTTTTTAACTTATTTTAGTTTTATATTTTTATTTTAATTTCATTTCAATTTTTAATTCATCTTCCACCCCAACTTTCAAGCTCTCTCCATTTTCCTTCTTTATTTCTTCTTCTTCTTCACCTCTCATCCTCACCTAACCCCACACCCATATCAAGTTAACCCCCTCCATTTTCTTTCTCTTTTCTTCTTCTTATTTGGTCAAATTTCTTACTTTTCCAAAATTGTACTATTTTCTATACTATGTTGAGTTATTGATAACAAAATTGATTATTTTTCTAAGAAAGATCAAATTTTTGAAGGTATCATCATTTAATTTATCTCATTTTCATATAAATTCAAAAATACAAATGAGAATTTTTGAAAGCATAAAAATTCTCCAAAAATTGAAAAAGTTTAATTAGAATTTGAATAAAAAACTAAATAATGTCAACTAATTATCTTGAAAATCTAATGGGTTTATCACATTGTTCGCAATGTATTAAAATATCTAGATATCATTTTAAAATTGAAGAGAGTTAAACTAATAGTAGAATAAAGTAGAGATGGAGTGTGGTTAAAAAGTGACATTAAAAGTGATAAGTTAATGTAGATGACAATGAAATTTTGAAGAAGAAGGATGAAAGAAAAAGAAAAAAAATAATAAGGAGAAAAAGTTAAAATAATATGGAAAATAAAAATATATATTTTATAGTAAAATTCTTGTAAAAATTAAATTATATTCGTTTTTTTAGTTTGTTAACGCTCTTTAAGAGAGTGCATACACTCTCCATGCCAGGTGGACAAAAAATAATGTAATAATATCAGTTCATAATTTTTTAGGGGTATAATAGGACACCTTTATATTTTAAGTGTCATTTTGAAAGTTCGGGACAACTCAGATGTCACTTTATATCTTTTCTCTATGTCTCAATAAGGTTGAATGATACATTTTATTGAATGATAAGTCATTATCCAAAATAAAATTGATCAATTACCACTCGACATTAGATTTTTTCTCCTTTCTTTTTGAGATCACAAATATTCTAATATGTCCATTGGTCTTGAAATTAATTGAAATATTAACCATTATAAATAATTTATATGTGAATCTGATTTTCACAATTAGATATTGAGGCTCTAATTAACTTTGCATATATATAACATAGAAGTTTTGTTATTTTTTCCCATCATTTTTCTATATTAAAAGGTTACATTTCAATAATTCGCACCTCTTCAGTTCCAGAGTCTATATTTTTAATAGGGAAAAGGGACAACACTACCCTTGAACAATAGGAAAGGGTCTAAAAATACCCTTCATCCATTTTTTGGTCTAATACGCTTTCATTCACCTTTGTGGCTCACAATTACCCTTCCATTCACCTTTTTGGCTCACTTATATCCTTTCAGCTTTTTGACTAACTCTATACCTTTATAACTAATAAGCAATTTTTATTTTTATTTTTTTATAAAAATATTTATTATTTGTCATTTTCTTCTTAGATTAAATAAAAGTCTCATCTCTATTAATTATTTCCCACAATCTATTTAAATCAAAAGTATATATAACTCTTCAAGATCCCAATTTTTTTTTTAAAAAAAACATAATACTTTTTGTATTTTCTCTAATTTAATTATTTTTTTTAAAAAAGCTTATTTTAAATAATTAATATATCATAAAAATATAAATAGTGCCACAATATCTATCTTCCTTTTTTACAAAAAATAAATAGAAAAAACTATTAACTTAATTTTTTTGATTATCTGTGATTTGAATAAAATCTGACCAAAAACAAAACTTTTTAAAGAAAAAGTTTCATAAACAACTTTACTTAAAAGATTAACTTATTAAAAACAAATTTAAAAAAAGAAGATGGATGTTCGTAACGATAGGGAAAATTTTAGTAGAAAGATAGAGAAAATGTGTATAATGTATTTTTAGATAAAATAATATTTTTTTATGAGTATGAAATAACTATTTTAAAAAAAAAATTTAATCATCTATATCCTATTTTGATTTGATTAATGAAATATTAGCCGTTTAATTTTTCTTTTGTCATGAGCTACAATTCAAATAAAAAATTGAGGAAATGGAGAGGAATTAGATCTAAAAATAAATAAATAATAAAAATTATAATATTTTTTTTATTAAAAAAATTGGGGTCTTGAAGAAGTATATTGTTTTGGTTTGGATAAATAATGATAAATAATCTAATTGAGGTGGACTCTTTATATTATCCAATAGGTGAATGACACACAATAATTTTTTAAAAAAATAAAGAATAAAAAGAGAACTGTTAGATTCAAGGGTATAAATGAGACAAAAAAGTGAATGGAAGGATATTTTTAGAACAAAAGATGAATGGAGGGTATTTTTAGACTTTTTCCTATAGTTCAAGGGTACTTTTGACCCTTTTCCCTTTACCCTTTTTAATAATCTGCATAGTTTTTATTCCTTTTGTATTTATAACCCCCAAGAGTAAACTGGAGGCATGCTGAAAAATTAAGAATACATACAACTACGAGCCTGAAGCAACTTACTAAAGCTAGTACTTGTTAGCCTCATAGAATTGGATAATTTTAATAATGAAACACTTAATCGACTTGTGACTTGTTGCAGGAAAGGAACGAAAAAGATAACCAAGAATATAACATCTAAAGAAGGAGAAAATATGTTCATCAATCAAGACAAAGAAATCAAAAAGGAAAGAAATCAAATCACACTACATCAAGAGGGATAGCCATGATGTGATGTAGAAGACACAAAAGGAAAACAAATATTGCATTTACTATTGCAAGAAAGATATGTCTTGATCTCTAAAATCAATCAGATTCCAGAATCAATCAAGCAGATCATTATTCCAGAATCAATCAACAGATTTCAGAAATCAACCAAAATATATTCAAGATTGCCGAATATATTCAAGATTGTATTTACTATTGCAAGAAAGATATGTCTTGATCTCTATAATCAATCAAATTCTAGAAAGAATCAAGCAGATCATGATAAATCAGAGATTTCAAATACCATTCAAATATATTCAAGATTGCAGAATGTATTCGAGATTGTAGAACAAATCAACTAAGGAAGGAAAGAGATAATTTGCATCAATCAGAGGATACTTTCAAGACAACAAGATCAGTTAACATCCAAGACTACAAGGAAGAAATCAAAACCAAGAGACACATTCAACTCAACGAGATCAGCCAAAGATTCAAGATCACACGAAGATCATTATACAAAGGAACAAATTGATTTGCTCATGCACATATATGATATAGACATGAATCAACAAATCAATCAGAATAAAATCAAGGACTTAATTCTCCAAAGCTATATAAACCTCTCTTAGTCATAGTTGTGAAGCACACACTTCACTTGAACTTATGTTGCAATCTTTTTTTATCTTTCATAAAACTTTGTACACCCTTGGGTGAACAATTGTAAAGAAAAGAGAAAGAAAGATAATGTAGGCTATACAAGTAGATGTTGTGTCAGAGAAGAAGATATGATTTGCATATAAGACGCGCTCTCAATTGTAACATTCTCTAACACTCAAGTTCTCAATAAGCTCTTAAGGAAACCCTTGTAACCCAAGGGGACTGAACTAGGCACTACATTCAGCGATCCGAACCAGTATAAAAACACTCTGTGTTATTTACTTACTACAAATTATTTTTACTATTTATCTGTTTTACTAACGTGTAGGTGAGTTGACTGACCAGAGTAGGAAGTCGACTAAAGGGAATTTTATCATTACTGGTTAATTGCTTTACTAACGTGCAGGTGAGTTGACTGACCAGAGTAGGAAGTCGACTGAAGGAAATTTTAATTCACCCCCCTCTTGGCTTTCAGTACTGTGCGAGAGTCTATTAATTGACATAATCACATGAGCTAAATGTGAAGTTTGATGTATACGCTCCATCGAGAGGACCTAATATACCTTGACAGGGTATAATTAAAGGCATGATTTTGGGGTGATCTATAAAATGAATAACCCAACAAAGGGAACTTATAAACCTACGATGACATGTAGTTTTGGAAAATGATGGTATGTTAAACGCTAGTCTAGTCCGATACTAATAAACTACTGCTAAACTGGATAAGCTAGTAGCTCATTTTGCATTGTGGTTATCAGAAAATAGTTACTGAGAGAAGTCGTGGACAGAAAATTGACTAAGTCTTATTTAAAACTAAATACTAACACCGTGAGCTAAATTCTAGAGAAGAGCTAATTCATGTGAAAATCATACAATTACTGGCTAAGTTCTTTTCCTTTCAAATCTCCATAAGAAGTCATGCAAACTTACTCAAATAAATATAGGATTGAGTAGAAATCACAAGAGTTGATTTTATAAAGAATATGAATAGTTGGGGAAAAACCGCAGTTTCATAAAGCCATAATAATAGAAAAAGGAGTCTGAATTTAATGTATAAGGTTGAACGAAACCCTTATTGAATACCCACATAATTGGTGAGGAAAACTACGGAGAAATCCTTTGGATTTTAGGGCTGAACTTGAAGGAGAGATCTGTTTGTTCCGGAGAGAAAATTGTGACCTTTTCCTTTTCTTTTCTTACTAAGTCTAATGATTTTAGGAGAATAAATGTTTTAGGCAGTTTTTGACTAATTAATTAGGCTTAGGCGAAGTAAAACGACATAGCTTAGGAAATTTGAGGTATCAGAATGTTTTGGTATTTTTAGGGTAAAAATAGGAGATATTTCTTTCTATTTGCTTTTAAAGTAATTGTTATAAGAGTTATTTTTAGTGGTTTTCAAGGTAATTGCCGGTAAATGTGGGTTTAAAACACTATTTAGCGGCAATTATATTATTTCCTCTAAATAATTGCCACTAAATCCTATTTTTGTTGTAGTGCATACTCATGATAACCTCATAAGTAATACACTTGCTCATTCCAAGTAGAGAATGTCATCATATTCATCAGAACCTCATAAGTAAGACCAGCTTGTTTTAGTGTCACCTTTGCGTTGAAGATTTTACTAATCAACCATGATGCTTAGGTTGGATAAATATCCTAGATATGCCTACTTTTTTTTTATTATTATATGTAATAGCTATGGATCCAAGCTATCCACATTTGGTCCTTCTTAGTTCTTATGGGACAAATTCTAGAACTATTTGCTATTGTTGCCTTATTTCAGAGACACATTATGTTACATTAAACCCTCTAACAATTTCAGCAAGGGGGGCATATAGGCTTCCAAGACATTAGAGCCCTCTTAGAGGTTTCATTAATACATATATAAAGAAAAATAATGCCTCAATCATATGAATGATTTGTTGGGTATATAGCAAGAGTTAATGTGAAATGGAGGGAAGATAAAAAAATGAATTCAAAAGGTTCCCTCATTGGTGGAAAGAAAAGTTGAAGTGTTTAAATAGAGAAACACTTCTACTAGTTGTTAAAGGGGTTGGAAAGAAGGCCCCCCAATCACAGTGGCGGCTTCGTCTCTCAGCTGGATTTTAGTTTTAGAAAATGATTGAGAGATTAGTTTTTGGAAAAAAATTTCTTTAATTAATTAAATTAAATTAAAATGCCAAAATGTTTTGATTATTTAAATAATTAGCATCGTCGTCGTTGTCCCTACACTCAGATTCAGTTTTAGAAAATGATCGAGAGATTATTTTTCGGATAAAGTTTGCTTCGATTATTTTATTTAATTTATAAATTAAAAGGCCAAAATATGTTAATTATTTAAATAATTAGCCGAAACAATCCGATCCAACACGGAGTCGCACAACCTGTGTTTTAAACATATTTCCTGTTTTATTTGAATTCCCTTTGTTGGAGATAACTTTTCTGAAAGGTCACACTTTCAGGAACAACCATGACCATGACCGTTTGAAAGGTTACAAACTTTCATAAATGGTCGTGTGGATTCTGAAAGGTTGCAACCTTTCGGAACCACTGCTTCTTGGCTATAAATACCTTTGATTCCTCAGAATTTTTACTTACGAATAAACTAAACTCTTCTGCACAATTCATATTAGTGTACTTTACTGTCGTTGAGTGACTCGCTAACACCATCGTTTTTGGTATAAATACACTGGTGAATAGAATCATTCTATCTTGGGAGGATATATTCCAATTCAAATCTCTAATAGTAGAGGGAAATAATTTTATTGAGAGGACATTGTGCATTCAGTGAGCTCGATTTTCTTTTCCTTCTGTTTCATACGATTGTTACTGACTATGATATGTTTTACAATCACTAATTTTCTGTTAATTGATTTTTGTTTTCACTATGTCATTTAAACTTTGGAATTTTACTATTTCTGCAAAGTTTTCTTATCAATACTGTTGAGTTAAAATATAGATTGCATAACATGATCCTTTTTGGGAATTACGAAAACTTGTGATTAACAATGCATGTATTAGTTTTGCTTATATTAATTATATATAGATTATCTTTAGGAAAAATTAGCAATTAACTCATAACACATAACATAATTAGTTAAAACAATGTTAGTGAAAAAAACTTACTAGATAACAAAAAATACAAGATTACAATTGAAAATAAAATGAAGAAAATAAATCTCTTCAAGGCTGAGGCGCGGATATCTCGCTCACTTTAAAGAGATTCAAATCCACTGCAGCAAATGTTTTTTACCGGTCCACCAGTAGTTCTTTTTGACTTGTCTCCACAAGGATACAACAACCTATACAGAAAAAATAACTCAACAACTCTGGACAAGAGTTGAGTCTAAAGCTCCACAAAAAGAACACCTTCCTTCAATTAATAAGAACTCTCTTTTTGACTAACTCTTTCACTCTATATTTTTCTCTTGTGTGTTGTGTGTACAAACCAAATGAAGACCACCACTATTTATACTAGAAGAAGTCTTCCTAGCAATGAATAGGAAGAGAATGGTGTAGTAAATAATGATGATAATTACCTTAGGAGTTAATATGTTATATAGGTTACAAATAGTAATGGAGGAAGAATAATGAGTGACAATAATGTGAGGGCAGCCAATTGCCACTAACTTGCAGAATATGAAGAGTTGCTCAACGTATATTCAACGTTCACTGCAACGTTAGTATGCATTAAGTATGGCAATAAAGTCATGGTGTCACGGGCTGAAGTGCACTTCAGAAATAGGAATGTATGGCCACACATGCATTTTATTAATATTAAAATGTCAAATGTATGGCCACATATATCACTTGATGCATTTTAATATATATTAAAATGCCAAAATGACCAACAAACAACAACACTTTATAATATTTATTTAAAATGTCAAAATTAAAATATTTTAGAAAAAATTTTGAATTCAGATTTTATTATTTAATTTTTTTTTATTTATCAAAACACACCTACAATAGACCAAATTCTAAAATCAATAAACTTTTAAAAAGAAAAGAAATAATTAAATCTACTCATTAATCTTCTTTCTCCATATTTCACATTCTCTCCCCCCACCATTCATGTTTTCTAACTCCTTTTTCTTCAAGGATCTTCCAAATTGTTCAACAAAATCTCTAGTTTAATTCAAGAGATCTTTTTATTGGCAAAGGTAATTTTCGTTTATTTACTGAGATTTATTTTTATTTTTTTTTTAAAATCAACAATAATGGCGTAGATCCGGATGTGAAGAGGGAAAATCTGAATTTCAACATTATCCTATCCACCCGACTAATGAAATCAACAGTTCAAATAAAAAAATTATGGCTGCTGAAGAAGTTGATGAAATTGTTGAATTAGATCAAAGTGATGAAGAATAACTTAATGACATATTGCATTTTGTGTTTAAATTATCATACTGTACTCTTTATTGGTTTTTTGGTCTATTGCATTTTGTATTCGTTATAAAACTCATGTGGTATCTTGATAAGATTTGAGTTTTTTAAGTATAACTTATACCTTTTTTCAGGTGGTATTCATTTCAAATTATTTATATGTTTAATTCTGTATTATATTATAGGATAGTAGATATATAGTTTTACAAAATTTTGTATACTATTCTAAATTAAGATTCGTACAATTTTGTATTTTTTTAAATTTTGTATTTATTCTAATTATATGTCAAGCGTATTTGTATTTTTTGTGCTCATTTTGTATTTCAATATCATTTTATATTTTAATCTCACTTTGTATTTCATTCTCACTTTCTATGCAACAAGTTTCTAATATTTTGTGCTCACTTTGTATTTTAATATCATTTTGCATTTCAATCTCATTTAGTACTTCATTCTCACTTTCTATTCGAAGAAGTTTTGTATTTCTTTTGTGCTAACTTTGTATTTCATGTTCACTTTCTATGCTAAAATTTTTGGATTTCTTTATTTATTTTATATCAATTTTAAATGTATGCCAACAAGTTCTATATTTTTTTTGCTCACTTTGTTTGCCAACAAATTTTTTATTTTTATTTTTTCATTCTAAAATCATCTTCACTGCGCGCAAAAATTTTAAATCAATCGACTTCAATTCTACATAGATTCAGTATTTTCAATGAAGTGTTAAAAATTAATATTGCATTTTTGAGGAATAAGGAAGAAAAAAGTCATGTCGATTATGGAACCAAACACTTATAGAAATCACCATTATACTTTTCCACTCTCTCTAGATGAGAAATAGTTTCATCATCATTCATAGAGGTGATGTCTTCTTTATTAGGATTCTTCTAAGTTAACACATAAGAAACATTGAGAAGACTTAAGTAGAAAGTTACTTTACCCTTCCATCTCTTAAAATTGTTACCATTAAACCGAAATGGCTTGTTAAGGTCTCCCATCTTGACATCCGCGGTTTTTTCAATTGTAACCATGTTGAATCTCCTTAAAATTGTTAGTGAAAAAAACATACTAGATAACAAAAAATACAAGATTACAATTGAAAATAAAATGAAGAAAATAAATCTCTTCAAGGCTGAGGCGCGGATATCTCACTCTCTTTAAAGAGATTCAAGTCCACTGCAGCAAATGTTTTTCACCGGTACAGCAGTAGTTCTCTTTGACTTGTCCCCTCCAGGATACAACAGCCTATATACAAAAGATAACTCAACAACTCTGGACAAGAGTTGAGTCTAAATCTCCACAAAAAAAACACCTCCCTTCAACTAATAAGAACTCTCTTTTTGACTAACTCTTTCACTCTATATTTTTCTCTTGTGTGTTGTGTGTACAAACCAAAAATGAAGACCACCACTATTTATACTAGAAGAAGTCTTTCTAGCAATGAATAGGAAGATAATGGTGTAGTAAATAATGAAGCTAATGACCTTAGGGGTTACATATGTTACATAGGTTACAAAGAGTAATAGAGGAAGAATAATGAGTAACAATAATGTGAGGGCAGCCAATTGCCGCTAACTTGCAGAATGTGAAGAGTTTCTCAATGTATATTCAACGTTCACTGCAACGTTAGTATGCATTAAGCATGGCAATAAAGTCAAGGTGTCACAGGCTGAAGTGCACTTCAAAAATAGGAATGTATGGCCACACATGCATTTTATTAATATTATAATGTAAAATATATGGCCACATATATCACTTAATGTATTTTTATTAATATTAAAATATCAAAATGATCAACAATCCCCCACTCATATTAATTTAAATTAAGAGAGTATATAAGCTGAAGGAAGACTACTATAAATAATGAAGGTGTGCTCTGCATTGAACCTCCACATAATGAAACAATGCATATTTACTCCAGAGTCGTAGTGGTCTCTAACTTGAACTATGACTGCTTAGTGGAAATAAAATATCATTGTCCACACATAATAATCAAGGTGCTGACATGAGCTTTAAAGCCAGCACGTTATGTCCATGTGCTATCCCGATTTTATGAGTGCATTTGAGAATAAGCCAAGAGACCTACTTCCACACATCACATAGGTGAAATTTTTCGAGAGTGCTCCTGTAAGATTAACACTTTACCCATACGGGCTACAGATATTCATTAAGAGTTTTATCAACTTAACTTTCACAAACTACAGGAAACTATGCACTCACTTCATAGGGAGGGAATAAAAAGATAGTGCATTTTTCACAACAAGTCATCATATGATTAGTTTTTCCCTTTGAACCTGGTTATAGGATCTCTAGTCCCCAGGTTGCGTTTCCTCATATATGACTCAAGGATTTGTAGGCTTCAATCCTATCCCCCTCGATGTGCTCCAGACCTTTTCTCTTGTTAAGGCCATAGTAAGAAGATCTTCAAGATTATCACAAGATTTTACATAATCAACATTAATGGTATCATTTGTCAAATATCATCTTACATTACTACGTTTCCTCCTTATAGGTCTGAATTTACCTTTTTAATAACTATTTTGAACTCTACCAATTGCAGCGGTGGTATCACAATGAATTAAAAGAGGAGGAATTGGTTCTTCAAAATAAGGAATTTGAAACAATAAATCTCTTAACCAATTCACTTCCTCACTAGCTGAAGCTAAAGTAATTAGTTCAGCCTCCTTGGTAGAGTTAGCAATTATAGTTTGCTTTTTTGATCTCCAACAAATAGCATCACCACCTAAAGTAAAGACATAATCAGTGGTAGAACAAGAATCACCTGATAAAGTGTTTCAATCTGCATCACAAAAGCCTTTAACTACAGCAGGATATTTTTTAAAGAACAAACCACAATTTTTCGTTCCAATCAAATATCTCATAACGCTTGTTAAAGCATGTCAATGTTCATTACCTGACTTGCTTGTAAACCTGCCAAGTACTCCTACTGCATATGCAATATCAGGCCTTGTGCAATTTGTCACATATCTCAAACTTTCAATTATACTAGAATATTCCTTTTGATTTATTACATTATTTTCACTTTTCAACAGGAAATAAGTGAATACTTGAATAAAAAGGAGTAGTAACATGCTTGTAATCATGAAAATTATAATTTTTAAAATTTTTCTCACTATAATGTGACTGGTTAAGGAAAATTCCCTCACATCTTCTTGTTATTTTTATTTCAAGAATAAAATTTGTCTCACCAAGATCTTTCATATCAAAATGACTTCTAAGAACATTTTTAGCTTCATCAATAACATTTATGTTAGAGCCAAAGATAAATAAATCATCAATATATAGGAAAATAATCACATGTGAATTATTTCAAGATTATGATATATGCACTTATCACACTCATTTGTTTTAAAATCATTTCAATCGAATTAAACTTTTCATGCCATTGCTTTGGTGCATGTTTCAAGCCATATAGGGATTTTTTAAGTTTACATACTTTACTTTCTTGGCCTGCTTCAGCAAAACACTCGGGTTGATCCATATAAATTTCTTCATTTAGGTCTCCATTTAGAAAAACAGTTGTTACATCCATTTGATGAATTTGCAAATCAAAAATTGCAGTCATAGCAACTAAAAGTCTAATGGATGTAATTCTTGTTACTAGAGAAAAAATATCAAAAAATTCTAGGCGTTCTAGTTGTTTATAACATTTTGCAACTAGCCTAGCCTTGTATTTATCAATAGAACCATCCGGTTGAAACTTTTTCCTTAAGACCCATTTGTAACCAATTGTTTTACAACCCGGTGGTAAATCAACTAACTTCCGAGTTTTATTAGAAATTAGAGATTTCATTTCATCATTTACAGCCTCTTTCCAAAAAATAGAATCATGTGATGATAATGTTTCTATCAAAGTTAGAGGGTCATTTTCACCATTAAACACGTAAAAGTTAGAACTAAAATATTTTTCTACTCTAGCTCTTTTACTTCTTCATAACTCAAATTCATCAACTTCTTTATTTTTCAAAGTTGAAGTAGAACTGGGTAGTAACAAAATATTTTGTTCAAACCTTTGACCCCCACTATTTTTAGAATCAAAAGGAAACTTGTTTTCATGAAAAATAGCATCACCAGATTATATCACAATATTATCTTTAAGATTAAAAAATCTATAGGTTGTACTATTTGAAGCATAACCAAGAAAAACACATGTAGTAACTTTCTTACTCAACTTTGTAATCTTGGGATCCATTATCCTCACAAAGGCTAGACAACCCCAAACTCTAAAATATCCTAAACTTGGCTTGTAACCTTTCCACAATTCGAAAGGTGTCACTTTTGACTTTTTATGAGGCACATGATTCAACACATAACAAGCAGTTAAGATAGCTTTGCCCCAAAAATTAAAAGGTGCATGTGACTCAATAAGCATGGTATTGACCAATTCAACCAAAGTTCTATTTTTCCTTTCTGCTACTCCATTAGATGAAGGAGAGTAAGGAGGAGTAATTTCATGAATTATTCCCAATGATCTAACCAAAGAATTAAACTTATTTAACTCATATTCACGGCATCTATCACTTCTATTTTTTTTATTTTTCTACCAAACTGATTTTCAACTTAATGGAGATAAGTTTTGAAATTTTCAAAAGCATCACTTTTATTTTTCAACAAGTAAACATATGTTAACTTAGAAAAATCATCAATGAAAGTGATAAAATATCTATTACCACCACGAGTTAGAATTCCACCAAGTTCACAAATATCAATATAAACTAATTCTAACAAATCATTTTTCTTTTAACTTGAAAATGAGGTCTTTTAGTGATCTTAGCTTTACTACAAGCCTCACACATTTCAAAATTCTTTTTAACCATTGGGATTAATCCTAAACTACTCATGATACCAATATAATGATCAATAATATGACACAAGCGAGCATGCCAAAATCTGGTTGAAGAAAGCATATAAACAAAAGTAGAAGTTATTCATCTCAACATTCAACTTAAACATCCCATCACATGCATACCCCTTCCCCACAAAAATCTTTTTCTTCACTATTGCATATTGATCAGATTCAATAATTTGTTTAAAGCCTGATTCATTAACAAGAAAACTAGACATCAATTTTTTTCTCTTGGAAGGAGTATAAAGTGCATCTTTTAAAGTTACTACCCTTCCAGAAGTAAAACACAATTCGACATCTCCCTTTTCAAGCACTTGAGTAGTGTGAGCATTATCAAGCATGATGGTTTTGGGCACCTCAAAATGAGTATATTTTTTAAACCAATCTTTGTCATAACAGACATGACGGTTTACACCAGAATCAGCCCACCATCCATCACCATTCTCAACCATGTTTATGTCGGTAATCACCGCCACAAAAGGTTCATCGGTAAGGTTTGAGTGAGGGTTAGGACCACGTTTCCTAAATCTGCAACATCGAGCAATATGCCCACTCTTGCCACAGACAAAGCATGGTTCCATTTTTTGAACTTGTTGATTTTGTGCTTGGTTATTTTCACCATTATTTTTCTTGGGAGGTCTACTTATTTTTCTTGCATTTATTCTTCGTACGCTTTAAAGAAGTATTTTGTGAGTTTCAAGAGTAGCTTTATTCGAAGTAATTAAATTTACCTTCGATATGATGTTGTTCTCTTTTGTTTGTAAAAGTGCATCTTGACCCCTTTCTTCTTCTTCCATGCGGATTTTCATTACCAAGGTTTCAAGAGAGGATTCCTTTTGTTTTTGGCGAATAGTTTTTTGAAATTCCTTCCAAGAAGGTGGAAGTTTATCTACTATACCACAAACAATAAGGTTATCTCCAATTTTAACATCTTCGAATCTAAGCTCTCCAACATCATCATGAAGTCTTGAGTTTGATCCACCTCTGATTTATTGACCACCATTTAAAAACGAAAAAATCTACTAGCTGCATATTTTTTCGCTCCAGCCTCTTCGGTATCATACTAACTCTACAATGCCTTCCAAATTTTATTTGCACTATAGTAAGTTCTATCATAATAATCATAAAAATTTTCAGATAGACAATTAAAAAGACAATACGACACTTATAGAAATCACCATCATACTTTTCCACTTTCTCTAAATGAGAAATAGTTTCATCATCATTCATAGAGGTGATGTCTTCTTTATTAGGATTCTTCTCAGTTAACACATAAGAAACATTGAGAAGACTTAAGTAGAGAAGTACTTTACCCTTTCATCTCTTAAAATTGTTACCATTGAACCGAAATGGCTTGTTAAGGTCTCCCATCTTGACATCCGCGTTTTTTTCAATTGTAGACATGTTGAATCTCCTTAAAATTGTTAGTGAAAATAACTTACTAGATAAAAAAAATACTAGATTACAATTGAAAATAAAATGAAGAAAATAAATCTCTTCAAGGCTGAGGAGCAGATATCTCGCTCTCTTTAAAGAGATTCAAGTCCACTGCAGCAAATGTTTTTCACCGGTCCAATAGTAGTTCTCTTTGACTTGTCCCCTCAAGGATACAACAGCCTATACACAAAAGATAACTCAACAACTCTGGACAAGAGTTGAGTCTAAAGCTCCACAAAAAGAACACCTCCCTTCAACTAATAATAACTCTCTTTTTGACTAACTCTTTCACTCTATATTTTTCTCCTGTGTGTTGTGTGTACAAACCAAATGAAGACCACCACTATTTATACTAGAAGAAGTCTTCCTAGCAATGAATAGGAAGAGAATGGTG
Organism: Solanum pennellii; assembly: GCF_001406875.1. NCBI lineage: Eukaryota > Viridiplantae > Streptophyta > Magnoliopsida > Solanales > Solanaceae > Solanum > Solanum pennellii. The sequence continues at coordinate 38,586,765 of NC_028637.1, read as the reverse complement.
TAGTAAATAGTGAAGATAATGACCTTAGGAGTTACATATATTACATAGGTTACAAAGAGTAATGGAGGAAGAATAATGAGTGACAATAATGTAAGGGCAGCCAATTGCCACTAACTTGCAGAATATGAAGAGTTGCTCAACGTATATTCAACGTTCACTGCAACGTTAGTATGCATTAAGCATGGCAACAAAGTCAAGGTGTCACGGGCTGAATTGCACTTCAGAAATAGGAATGTATGGCCACACATGCATTTTTTTAATATTAAAATGTCAAATGTATGGCCACATATATCACTTGATGCATTTTAATTAATATTAAAATGTCAAATGACCAACAAACAACAACACTTTATGATATTTATTTAAAATGTCAGAATGACAATATTTTAGAAAAAATTTTGAATTCAGATTTTATTATTTAAATTTCTTTTATTTATCAAAACACACCTACATCAGACCAAATTCTAAAACCAATAAATTTTTAAAAAGAAAAGAAATAATTAAATCACTACTCATTAACATTCTTTCTTCATATTTCACATTCTCTCCCACCACCTTTCATGTTTTCTAACTCCTTTTTCTTCAAGGTTCTTCAAAATTGTTCAACAAAATCTCTAGTTTAATTCAAGAGATATTTTTATTGGCAAAGGTAATTTCATTTATTTACTGAGCTTTATTTTTATTTTCTTTTTAAAATCAACGATTATGTTGTAGATCCGATTGTGAAGAGGGAAAATCTGAATTTTAACATTATCCTATCCACCCGACTAATGAAATCAACAGTTTAAAATAAATAAATTATGGCTGCTGAAGAAGTTGATGAAATTGTTGAATTAGATCAAAGTGATGAAGAATAACTTTATGGCATGTTGCATTTTGTATTTAAAATTATCATATTGTACTTTTTATTGGTTTTTTGGTCTATTGCATTTTGTATTCATTGTAAAACTCATGTGGTATCTTGATAAGATTTGAATTTTTTAAGTATAACATATATCTATTTTTCAGGTGGTATTCATTTCGAATTATTTATATGTTTAATTCTGTATTATACCATAGGATAGTAGATATATAGTTTATCAAAATTTTGTATACTATTCTAAATTAGGATTCGTACAATTTTGTATTTTTTAAAATTTTGTATTCATTCTAATTATATGTCAAACGTATTTGTATTTTTTGTGCTCATTTTGTATTTCAATATCATTTTATATTTTAATCTCACTTTGTATTTCATTCTCACTTTCTATGCAACAAGTTTCTAATATTTTGTGCTCACTTTGTATTTTAATATCATTTTGCATTTCAATCTCATTTAGTATTTCATTCTCATTTTCTATGCCAAGAAGTTTTGTATTTCTTTTGTGCTAACTTTTGTATTTCATGTTCACTTTTTATGCTAACAAATTTTGGATTTCTTTATTTATTTTATAGCAATTTTAAATGTATGCCAACAAGTTCTAGATTTTTTTTGCTCACTTTGTATTTCAATCTCACTTTGTTTGCCAACAATATTTTTTTTTTTTCATTCTAAAATCTTCTTCACTGCGCGCGAAAATTTTAAATCAATCGACTTTAATTCTTCATAGATTCTTTTCAATGAAGTGTTAAAAAATAATATTGCATTTTTGAGGAATAAGGAAGAAAAAAGACATGTCGATTATGGAACCAAACACATATAATAGGAAAGAAATTTCATAAATTTAAATCTCAAAAATAAAGATGAAATGATTAAGAGTAATGGGGAAAAAATTATGCCTACTTAAAATTCTACTAAAATTATGATTAGTAATTATGGTAATGTAACTTTGTTGGTTCAAATTAAAAAATGCCCTATTTGAAATATTATTTTCCTTGATTTTTCTCTATTTTGTTATTACTTAATAGTATTTAATCAAATTAAAATCTTTTTTAATTTTTAAAATTTTTTTTGTTCCATAATTTTCTCTGATATGTTATTAATTATTATTTCTTATCAAAATAATAGTAAATACATAACTAATCCCTTAACAAACTAAAATAATTACATTTTTAATAAATAATGAAAGGTTGCTAAGGAGTCTCACTAAAAATTAAGCTATTGCTATTTTAAATTTTTTTCCTTTTTTATGCATTGTTTGGTTTGATGCATTAAAAATAGAATGCATTGCATTAAAAAGTTATTTACAAAGATAAAATTCACTATTATGATGGAAACGATATAAAAAGGAATTGAGGGGCAATTAGGTCTTAAATTGAGTTAATGCATGCATTAAAACCACTGCATTGCTAATACATAGGTTGGAAAAGAGTGTCACACTAGGTACTAGATATGCATAAGGCTAATGCATGCATTATTTTTTTTAATACACTCTACGAAACGACCCCTTAGTAATACACACCTCAACATAACTAACGGTAAGTAGATATGAAGCAAGATACTAATAATACATAATGCTGACACACACATTATTTTTTTTATACACTCCACCAAACAATCGCTTATACACAAAACATTTAGCGTCGTTTGGTAGGCCGCATTAGAAGAAATAGTCCATGTATTAGGCAAGGTATTATTTAGTACTACGTTTGGTGGGAATTTGAATCTATGTATAACTAATCCATGGATAAGTTATACCCCTACATGGTATTATAGGATGTATTGCTAATACCTTCCATTTGGAGGTATTTATAATACAGAGGATATAATACCATGGGATAAGTCTATGTAAAGACAAAAATATCCCTCAAATAATTTAATTATTTGATTTATTTTTTTGATTTTATGGTTTATATTAGTACTAGTAAATTTATTTAAAAAACTGAGCTTACAAATTATTTACAGAGAGTTGTTTGTTACTAAATAAATTCAATAATTGAAATGTGAGTATATGACGTTGGTCATCTTAATTGAATACATACATACATACATACATACATACATACATACATACATACATACATACACACACACACACACACACACACACACACACATATATATATATATACACACACACACACACACATATATAACACGTGTGTGTGTGTAGCGTGTGTGTGTGTGTGTGTGTGTGTGTGTGTTTGTGTGTGTTGTGTGTGTGTGTGTGTGTGTGTAAATGTTGATGGTTTATGCAATTTTACCAATGTTGAACGTCTTTTATAATTTAGAAGTAGATGATTAATCTTTTTAAAATTAAAAAATGACATTTTGTGAGTGATCAATTTATTAAGATGACAATTATTTATCCTCAACTAAAATAAGTGAAAAAATAGCAAACATGATAATAAAATTATTCCTTTCATAGCAAGTTAGAAGACCATAAAAAATAATTTTGTTTGAAAATTATCTACATTGACCCAATTACCTAATGATTCAAGAGTATAATGAAAAGAAACTTTTTATAGAGTTTTAATCCAAACATATGATGAGATAGGAGGAGATAATGAATCAAACACTTAATAGAAATAAATACTTTATTACTAATCTATGCACTACTAATTCCCTGCATAACTAATCCATGTGCACTACTAATCTCTGCGTTATTTATTTTTGTACCATCTCTGATATGCATTCAATACTACGAGCCAAATTTTCCCGAGGTAAGCCAAGGAGTTCTTTGTAATGCCAATCATTCGAGGTGCGCATTCAATAGAACAGTGCAAAATTCCTCTCTTGCACGTCTCTTCTTCTTCCATCAATGCTTATTTTGCACTTCCTTCATTTGTCTTTTGCAGAGTACTTTCTTTCAAGTGGTATGCAAAGTGCCACCACCTTTTCTTTTTATCTGTAACAACAGATACACAAATTATCAAAATTATTTTAAAAGTAGTTGAGGTAATTAAAGATAGAACTAAGACATCTATCTGATTGAATATGTCAATTAGAGTATCATTACGTTATCTAAAATTGGGGCAAAAGAAAATTTTAGTTTAATAATCAAGTAAAGAGTATGTTGGCTTTTAGAAAATGAGAAAAGAGTCCATTGATAAACAGAGAAATTTTCATTACTCTCATCATGTCTCACAACAATATGTTGATGTATTGAACTATCAATCTTGAATACTATATATCTGTGGTTCCTATTAGTTTTCAACTCCGAAAATTTTTGCTTGCATTTATCACTAACTCGTATACCTGACGCTGAATTCACCTATGTAAATGCCACATAATTAGACAAGAAAATATAATTTCTCATGTTATGGTATATGTAGCCCGATAATCTATGGACATATTTGCCTCCCTATTTAAGGTTCAATATGCACCTGAAATGTACCTCATGTTCAACAACATGACCTAGTAATCAATGAAGAGAAATTTTAATTAAAAAGTTTCACAAAATAATACTTATTTAAAGTCCACTTATGGTAGTCAAATAATCCATTAAAATAAGAAAAATTAATAAAGTCCAGCAAAAATATTTTCGTCATAAGTCCATTCATCAAAGCCTTTTTCATCGTTTTCCCCCTTTTAGTGCCTTTTTTCTTATTCTATTGCCTTAAATTTTTGTAGAAATTAAGATATTTTTTTAATTTGTTCACCATTTATCACCTTTTCCTAAAACCCTTCTTTATTCCTTCTTAAAGATATTATTACATTACAATTAAGTGTAAGACACTTATTAATCAAAATTAGAATAATTTTTATAACTTTGTTCACCATTTATCACCTTTTCCTAAAATCTTTATATATTCCTTGTTAAAGATATTATTATATTACAATAACTAGGAATTGGTTGGAATTGGAAGTAACTGTAAGCGAGGGATAAGACACTTAATACCAAAGTAAGCTACAATTTTATTTATTACTATTTTTTTTATTCATATTATTCAATTAAGTTACAAATTTATTGATTACTATAAATATTAAAGCATATCATCCTTAACAAAAGCAAGTATTTCTTTCTTTTCTGATTATATTTACATTTTAAGTACATCATTTTGTTGTGTCTAATTTTATAATGTTGAGATTATTTGTTATTAACTTTTTTTGTTTACAGTATGAAACATAAGATGAGCATATGCCGATGTTGTTTGTGAGAATTCAAATTCAAAATTCAAACTTGATAGGTAATACAATTTGTTTTATTTTAGTTTAGTTGATAACTCTTTTATATAGTGTTTTTCCTTCTTTATTTCTTTTGTGTGTTATTTTCTTCATTATTGTTGGTGATTTTTTCATACTTTTTATTCTTTGTATATTTTTTGTTAATTATTTTTCTTCTTTATGGTGAAAGATAAGATGAACACATGTTCAAGTTTGATGAAAACACTATCATTATTAATATATGAAAATTTTGTTACTATTCTCTTTTACTCTCTTTTAAGACGTTATAAAGTTTACTGTTATAATATTAAATCAAATTTAGCAATCTCACATTTTGTTTGTGGGGGTAATATCCTAACTTTTTTTTTTTAAAAAAAAAGTCATAATTCACTAAATTCATATTTAATTTAAAAATTGAAAAAAAAGAAGAAAAGGAATTGACAAAGTACGACTATCTATATGCTTTGAAGGCACACAACAACTTAATAAATTTTGGTATTTTCCTCATCTCAAAATAAATAATATAATTTGTGTGCATATGCTACAATAATAAAGTTTCTCAATTTTTTTATTTTGATAAAGTATGTTTAAAAAGTTTTTCTTAAATTTGTTATATGGATTTTGATAAAGTATAAAGAGATTGTTTCAAATAATTAATTTCTTCTAATACTTTATATTCTTTGTGTAATTGGGGTTATATATCTGTCAATCTATTCTTTTTATATAAATAATAAGTATATTATATTTGTAGTAAATATTAGTCAAGATAGAAAGTTATTTACAAAAATATTTCACAAGCTAAAATTAGTGAAAGGTGGAAACAGAGTTGATTCATAATTATTGGAGAAGGGATAATAACTTTCGAAGAATATGAACATTAAAATAGAAAACATTAAGAGATTATAATATTTAGAGAAAAAAATAATTATATAAACTATATTTGACCTTACTTTAACCACAATAAATGTTTGATTTTTAATTTGATGAACATGGAGGATAATGACATTTTGATGTTCTGAGCTTTCTAAATTTATGAGTCTATTTAATTTAAATTCTTCAATTTTGCGAGAAGGATACAAATAAAATAAAAATGTACCAAAGAATGAAAGATAGATTTTAAAAAATTGTATAAATTTATTAAAGCATGAGATACACATATTACAATAAAACTATAGAATGAGGTCATAAAATGTGAACTCTTAGGTTAAGCGATTTAAAATTACGACTGATACAAAAATTCAATACTAATATAAATTTGATTAAGACTTCAAATGAGTTATTTATGATCACGCGAAACGCGGCTAAGTTCACTAGTTACCTAATAATTCAATGGTATAATGGAAAGAAGCTTTATATAGAGTTTTAATCAAAACATATGATGAGATGAGAAATAATGAACCAAACACTTGATAGAAATAAAACCTTCATTACTAATCTCTGCACTACTAATTCCCTATGTTATTTATTTTTGTACCATCTCAGATATGCATTCAATACTCCGAGCCAAAGTTTGCCGAGGTACACCAAGGAATGCTTTGTAATGCCAAGAATTCGAGTTGTGCATTCAATAGGACGGTGGAAAATTAATCTCTTGCACGCCTCTTCTTCTTCCGTCGATGCATATTTTGCACTTTCTTCATATGTCATTTTGTTGAGTACTATCTTTCAAGTGGGTGCACAAAGTACCACCACCTTTTCTTTTTATCTGTAACAACGGATACACAAATTATCAAAATTATTTTCAAAGTAGTAGAAGTAATTAAAGATAGAACTAAGAATTCTATCTGATTGAATATGTCAATTAGAGTATGATTACTTTAATTTAAATGGAGGCAAACGAAATATTTAGCTTAATAATCAAGTAAAGAATATGTTGGCTTTTAGAGAATGAGAAAAGAGTCCATTGATAAACAGAGAAATTTTCACGAATCTCATTATGTCTGACAACCACATGTTGATGCATTGAACTGTCGATCTTGAATACTATATATTTGTGGTTCCTATTCATTCTCAACTCCGAAAATTTCAGCTTGCATTCATCACTTCATCCTATCACTGACACTAAATTCACCTATGTAACATAATTAGACAAGAAAATATAATTTCTCATGTTCTGGTATATATAGCCCGATAATGTATGGGCATATTTGCCTCCCTATTTCAGGTTCAATATGCACCGGATATGTACCTCATGTTCAACAATATGACCTAGTGATCAATGAAGAGAAACAAGAATCATAAAATCTCAAGTTCAAATTCCAATAAAGACAAAAAAAAAACACTATATGAATTGTTCCTATCTACATTGAAAGGTACTAACGATTTCAATTCTTCCTATCTACATTGAAATCTCTAAAGTAGGGTGGAACTAACAAACCTCTTTGTTTCCTTTTGATGTCAAATAACAAACAAACTGATGATATATACCAGTAATGTTGTTTCGAAAGGTTCTAGTGATATTGAAAAAATTCAAGGTGTAGTGATGGAAATATTAAATGAAAAAAGAAGGGTTGTAGGTGTCGATCAAAGTAATGCTACACTTTATATGACAACTGGTTTCTGTCACTTCTGAGCTAAATCGTGCAGCTAAATAGATGTTTATACATGTTATATTGGTCATCAAAAAGGTGCTTGAAACAGAGATATTTTAGAGGTTTCAGATGATCGAGAGTTAGCAACAACAAATTTTGAATGCTTCAGGTACTAGCAATAATCAGTAAGTTGCTACTAATGAGGTGCAATGCAGAGAATTTGACTGAAAATTGCAAGTTAAAAATGAGATGTAACTGAAAATTGCAAGATGTCATAGGTCCTAAGATATTACGTTGTTGATAAAAAAAATAGAATATAGAAATATATCTATAAGTTGAAAAACGATATAGAAGAGAAAGGAAATATTATTGAAGGTGTTGTTTTGGACTGAATGAGTCAAAGAGCTGCGAATACAATTCTTTATAAGTTAGAACAACTTGAAGCTAAAAATTAGGAACTACAATCCTAAAACTTTAAAGCTGCCCACGTTTAAATTACTTCCTAAAGACTAGGACAAACATAACATAGAGGCATTTTATTTCTAACAGAAGTTTAATTACTAAACTGCATTTTTAAAAACTAACACCCTTCATTAAACTGAAAGCTGTCAAGCTTTAGTTTAAGTGCACCTTCTTGAACTCATCCATTGTATTGACTCCCATCAACTTCCTTAGCTTTTGGAAAGGGAGAAACTTGAGAGGTTTAGTAAATATTTCTGCCAATTGGTCTTCACTTTGGCAATACTGCAGCTCTATTGTCCCTTCATTATTGAGATCTCGCAGGAAATAATACTTCACATCAATGTGTTTGCTTCTTCCATGTAAAACAAGATTTTTTGACAGCTTAATGGCCGAATTATTGTCGCAGAAAATTGCAGTTGCTCTTTCTTGTTTGAATTGTAGTTCTTCCATAGTTCTCCTTAACCAAACAGCTTGACAAGCACAAGTTGTAGCAGCAACAAATTCCGCTTCAGTAGTCGATAAAGTGACAATTTTTTGCTTTCTATAAGACCATGAAACAGCCCCTGTGCCTAGCACAAAAACATAGCCTGAAGTGTTCTTTCTATCATCTTGATCTCCTTCATAATCGATATTAGCAGAACCAATCAAATCAGATTTTTCACCCTTCTTATAGAACAAACCAAAACCCTTGGTTCCTTGTAAGTAGCAAATGATTCTCTTGGCAGCTAGCAAGTGAATATCTGTCGGACACTCCATATACCTGCTTATAAGACTTACATCATATGTGATGTCAGGCCCTGTAGCAGTAAGATACATCAAACTACCTACAATTTGTCTATAGAGTGTGTTGTCTACCATATCTCCTCTTCCAACTTTGTTTAGCTTCAAACCAAATTCAACTGGAGTATTGACGTGATTGCACTTTCTTTATTTGTCATTTTGTTGCGTACTATCTTTCAAGTATGTGTTCAAAGTGCCACTGCCTTTTCTTTTTATGTGTAACAACGGATACACAAATTATCAAAATTATTTTAAAAGTAGTAGAAGTAATTGAAGATAGAACTAAGACTTTAATATGATTGAATATGTCAATTAGAGTTTTCATTACTTTATCTAAAATTGGGGCAAAAGAGAAATTTAGTTTAATAATCAAGTAAAGAGTATGTTGGTTTTTAGTGAATGAGAAACAGAGTATATTGATAAACAGAGAAATTTTCAGGAATCTCATCGTGTCAGACAACCACATGTTGATGCATTGAACTATCCATCTTGAATACTATATATCTGTGATTCCTATTCGTTTTCAATTCCGAAAATTTCAGCTTGCATTCATCACTCACTCCTATCCCTGATGCTGAATTCACCTATCTAAATGCCACATAATTAGACAAGAAAATATAATATCTCATGTTGTTGTATATATAGCCCGATAATGTATGGACATATTTTACTTCCTATTTCAGGTTCAATATGCACCGCAAATGTACCTCATGTTCAACAATATGACCTAGTGATCAATGAAATGAAACTCAAGTTCAAATTCCAACTAAGACAAAAAAAACACTAGATGAATTGTTCCTATCTACATTGAAAGGTACTAACGAATTCAATTCTACCTATCTACATTGAAATCTCTTAAGTAGTGCGGAACCAACAAAACCTCTTTGGTTTCCATTTGATGTTAAATAGCAAACAAACTGATGATATATACCAGTAAAGATTTTTTGAAAGGTTCTAGTGATACTAAAAAAAATAAGGGTGTAGTGAGGGAAATATTAAATGAAAAAAGAAGGGTTGTAGATGTCGATCAAAGTAATACTACTGCTTTAGATGACAATTGGTTGCTGTCACATCTTAGCAAAATCGTGCAGCTAAATAGATGTTTATACAGGTTATATTGGTTATGAAAAAGCTGCTGGAAACAGAGATGTTTTAGATGTTTCAGATGATCGAGAGTTAGTAACAACAAATTCTGAATGTTTCAGGTGTTAGCAATAATCAGTAAGTTGCTATTAATGATGTGCAATGAAGAGAATTTGACTGAAAATTGCATGTTAAAAACGCGATGCAACTGAAAATTGCAACATGACATAGGTCCTAAGATATTACGTCGTTGATAGAAAAAATAGAATCTAGAAATATATATGTAGGTTATAAAACGATATAGAAGAGAAAGGAAATATTATTGAAGAAGTTGTTTTTGACTAAATGACTTAAAGAGCTGCCAATACTATTCTTTATATGCTAAAACAAGTTGAAACTAAAAATTAGGAACTACAATCCTAAAACTTTAAAGCTACCACGTTTAAATTACTTCCTGAAGACTAGGACAAACATAACATATAGGCATTTTATTTCTAACAAAAGTTTAATTACTAAACTGAATTTTTAAAAACTAACACCCTCCCTTAAACTGAAAGCTGTCAAGCTTTAGTTTAAGTGCACCTTCTTGAACTCATCCATTGTATTGACTCCCATCAACTTCCTCAATGATGCCTTTCACTTTCAGACAGTTCCTCGCGCATGAAAGGACTTCACTTATAAAGTCAAGATAAGAAAGGATGGTCTACGATCAGGGAATGCCTTTTTTGTTAAAGAGAATTGGCCGTAGAGAGAGCCCCTATCTCTCATAAGAGCTTTTGGAAAGGGAGAAACCTGAGAGGTTTAGTAAATATGTCTGCCAATTGGTCTTCACTTCCGAAATACTGCAGCTCTATTGTCCCTTCATTATTGAGATCTTGCAGGAAATAATCCTTCACAACAATGTGTTTGCTTCTTCCATGTAAAACAGGATTTTTTGACAGCTTAATGGTTGAAGTATTGTCGCAGAAAATTGCAGTTGCTCTTTCTTGTTTGAATTTTAGTTCTTCCATAGTTCTCCTTAACTAAACAGCTTGACAAGCACAAGCTGTAGCGGCAACAAATTCCGCTTCAGTAGTCGATAAAGTAACAATTTTTTGCTTTCTAGAAGACCATGAAACAGCCCCTGTGCCTAGCACAAAAACATAGCCTAAAAGTGCTCTTTCTATCGTCTTGATCTCCTTCATAATCGCTATCACTAGAACTAATCAAATCACATTTTTTACCCTTCTTATAGAACAAACCAAAATCCTTAGTTCCTTGTAAGTAGCGAAGGATTCTCTTGGCAGCTAGCAAGTGAATTTTTGTTGGACACTCCATATACCTGCTTATAAGACATACATCATACATGATGTCAGGCCCTGTAGCACTAAGATACATCAAACTATCTACAATTTTACTATAGAGTGTGTTGTCTACCATATATCCTCTTCCAACTTTGTTTAGCTTCGAACCAAACTCAACTGGAGTATCGACGGGATTGCACTTTCTTCATTTGTCATTTTGTTGCGTACTATCTTTCAAGTGTGTGTGCAAAGTGCCACCGCCTTTTCTTTTTTATCTGTAACAACGGATACACAAATTATCAAAATTATTATAAAAGTAGTAAAAGTAATTAAAGATATAACTAAGACTTCTACCTGATTGAATATGTCAAATAGAGTATCATAACTTTATCTAAAATTGTGGCAAAAGAGAAATTTAGTTTAATAATCAAGTAAAGAGTATGTTGGCTTTTAGAGAAAGAGAAACAGAGTCCATTGATAAACAGAGAAATTTTCACGAATCTCATCATGTCTCACAACCACATGTTGATGCATTGAATTAGCCATCTTGAATAATATATATCTGTGGTTCCTATTCGTTTTCAACTCCGAAAATTTAAGCATGCATTCATTGCTCACTCCTATCCCTGATGCTGAATTAACCTATCTAAATGCCACATAATTATACAAGAAAATATAATTTCTCATGTTCTCGTATATATAGCCCGATAATGTATGGACATATTTGCCTCCCTATTTCAGGTTCAATATGCACCGGAAATGTACCTCATGTTCAACAATGTGACCTAGTGATCAATAAAGAGAAACTCAAGTTCAAATTCCAATAAAAACAAAAAAAACACTAGATGAATTGTTCCTATCTACATTGAAAGGTACTAACGAATTCAATTCTTCCTATCTACATTGAAATCTCTTAAGTAGGGAGGAACCAACAAACCTCTTTGGTTTCCGGTTGATGTTAAATAACAAACAAACTAATGATATATACCAGTAAAGATGTTCTAAAAGGTTATAGTGATATTGAAAAAAATCAGGGTGTAGTGAGGGAAATAATAAATGAAAAAAGAAGGGTTGTAGGTGTCGATCAAAGTAATGCTACTGCTTTAGATGACAATTGGTTGCTGTCACATCTTAGGAATATCGTGCAGCTAAATAGATGTTAATACAGGTTATATTGGTTATCAAAAAGCTGCTGGAAACAGAGATGTTTTAGATGTTTCAGATGATCGAGAGTTAGCAGCAACAAATTTTGAATGTTTCAGGTGTTAGCAATAATCAGTAAGTTGCTATTAATGAGGTGCAATGAAGAGAATTGACAGAAAATTGCAACTTAAAAAAGAGATGCAGCTGAAAATTGCAAGATGACATAGGTCCTAAGATATTACGTCGTTGATAGAAAAAATAGAATCTAGAAATATATCTGTAGGTTAAAAAACGATATAGAAGAGAAAGGAAATATTATTGAAGAAGTCGTTTTTGACTAAATTACTTAAAGAGATGCCAATACAATTCGTTATATGCTAAAACAACTTGAAACTAAAAATAAGGAACTACAATCCTAAAACTTGAAAGCTTCCCAAGTTTAAATTTCTTACTAATGACTAGGACAAACATAACATTTATGCATTTTATTTCTCGCAGAAGTTTAATTACTAAACTGAATTTTTAAAAACTAACACCCTCCCTTAAACTGAAAGTTGTCAAGCTTCAGTCTAAGTGCACCTTCTTGAACTCATCCATTGTATTGACTCCCATCAACTTCCTCAGCTTTTGGAAAGGGAGAAACCTGAGAGGTTTAGTAAATATGTCTGCCAATTGGTCTTCACTTGGGCAATACTACAACTCTATTGTCCCTTCATTATTGAGATCTGGCAGGAAATAATACTTCACATCAATGTGTTTGCTTCTTCCATGTAAAACAGGATTTTTTGACAGCTTAATGGCTGAATTATTGTTGCAGAAAATTGCAGTTGCTATTTCTTGTTTGACTTGTAGTTCTTCCATAATTCTCCTTAACCAAACAGCTTGACAAGCACAAGCTGTAGCAGCAACAAATCTCGCTTCAGTAGTCGATAAAGTTACAATATTTTGCTTTCTAGAAGACCATGAAACAGCCACTGTTTCTAGCACAAAAACATAGCCTGAAGTTCTCTTTCTATCGTCTTGATCTCCTGCATAATCGCTATCAGCAAAACCAATCAAATCAGATTTTTCACCCTTCTTATAGAACAAAGCAAAATCCTTAGTTCCTTGGAAGTAGCGAAGGATTCTCTTGGGAGCTATCAAGTGAATTTCTGTCGGACACTCCATACCTACCTATAAGACTTACAACATACATGATGTTAGGCCCTGTAGTAGTAAGATACATCAAACTACCTACAATTTTCCTATAGAGTGTGTTGTCTACCATATCTCCTCTTCCAACTTTGTTTAGCTTCAAACCGAACTCTGCTGGAGTATCGATGGGATTGCAATTCTTCATCTTTAATCGATCTAAACTTTCCCGCACATGTTTATCTTTTGAAACAATTATCCCATCAACAAATTGCACTACTTCTAAACTAAGAAAATAATGCATCTTTCCAAGATCAGACATCCCAAATTCATTCGTTATAGATCTCTTAAAATCAGAAAACATGACACTATCATTCCCAGTAAATATAAGATCATCAACATATAAACACACTATGAGCATTTTTCCAAATTCTCCAATTTTAACAAAAAGACAGTGTTCATATGGACATTTCTGGAAACTATATTTTAGAAAGTAAGCATCAATGCAACTATACCAAGCTCGCGGAGCTTATTTTTGTCCGTAAAGAGCCTTTTTCAACTTGTATACCTTATGCTCATCTCCAACTATTATGTAAGCAGAAGGTTGCTCGATAAATACCTCTTCCTCCAAGTATCCATTTAGGAAAGCTGATTTCACATCCAATTTAAAGATAGGCCACAAATTTTGTGCCGGCACGGCAATTATCATTCTGATTGTGTCATGCCTTGCAACTGGAGCAAATACTTCTCTGTAGTCCACACCACATTCTTGTTGTATCCATTAGCCACCAATGTCGCCTTATACTTGTCTATTTCACCATTTTCTTTGAGTTTTGTCTTATAGACCAACTTGACATCTATGGTTTTGTTCCCCTTCGGAAGATTTGTTAACTCCCAGGTGTTATGTCTTTCAATAGCATCAATCTCATCATCCATAGATTTCCTCCTTTTGTCCTCTTTGACGGCATTCTTAAAAATTGTAGGATCACAATCTGCAAACAATGCAATGTTGGAACCATCTTCATTAACATTAATTCCTCTTACCTCATAATCCATCATCCATGCGGGCCTTCTATGAGCACGACAAAGAGACTAATTAATTGCAACAGTTTCTTCCAAACCTGATGGTGAAGTTTCATCAGCTTCTTCAGTAGAAATTTTGGCTATTGCAACTGCTTCTTCAGCTTCATTATTAATTAAGATTGGAGTAGATTGATGCATATTCTAATCCCAAGTGTTCTCCTCATCAAAAACTACATCTCTGCTGGTCATAACTTTCTTTGTCAATGGATTGAATAGCTTGTATGCCTTGGATTCCTCGCTAACACCAAGAAAAATACATTTCTCACCTCTATCATCAAGGTTCTTTTTTTTTGGCTTCTGGAACATGTGCATAAGCAATGGAACCAAAAACATTAAAGTTATCTACTGCAGGTTTCCTTCCACTCCAAGCCTCCTCAGGTGTCATATCTCGAAGAGCAAAAGTGGGACTTCTGTTCAAGACGTGAATGCTCCAATTTACTTCTTTCGGCCAAAATTACTTTGGAACTCTTCCTTGAGACAGCTAGATACGAACCATATTCATAATGGTTCTATTCTTTCTCTCATCCACACCGTTTTGTTGTGGTGTATAGGCTGTTTTGAGCTCTTTACGAATGACATGAGTCTCACAGAAAATATCAAACACCTTAGAGAAATATTCTCCTCCGCGATCTGTCCGATGGTTTTTAGTGGTCCTTCCAGTCTCATTCTCCACACGAGCTTTGATTCTTTTAAATATATGTAAAAGCCTCCGACTTTTCTTGCAGAATATACACCCAAGTCTTCCTGGAATAGTCATCAGTAAAGATAATAAAATACCTTTTACCTCCGTTAGAGATTAGTGTTATTGGCCCACAAATATCCGAGTGTACCAGCCCCAATACCTCTTTGGCTCTCCAAGACTTACTTTTGAGAAACTGATAACGATGTTGTTTGCCAACAACACATTCTTCACAAACTTGGGAGGGAACAACAATTTCAGGTAGCCCCGTCACTATACTCTCCCTTTGAAGGATCTTCAACCCACCAATGTTCAAGTGACCATATCGAAAATGCCACAACCATGAAGGGTTTTTCACTTCCGCCATAGAGCAAGATTGAACATTTTCAATCTTTAAAGGGAACAACCTGTTTTGACTCATTTTCACAATAGCAATAATTCCTTTGAAGGATCAGAAATTTCACATGTATCATTCCTTAAGATGATCAGATATCACTTTTCTAAGAGTTGACCAGCACTTAACAAATTGCTTTTCAAAGCAGGAATGTAGAACACATTTGATATGATTCCAACACACCCAGTTTTAAGATCAAATGCATCTATAGCAAGTTTTCCTCCATGGAAAACAAACCTATAGATAATACAGTTCATGCAAAGCCCGGGATTGTCAAATCCTTTGAGTCTTTCTCCATTATTTGTCTATGCCTAATGTGAAATCACACTGTTTTACATACAATCCGCTGGCATCTCGTGTTAAAAGAACTTTGTATTTGTTTTCTTTTGGCTCGAAACCTAACCAATAGTAAAGGAGAGACCGATCATCATTTAGTTTAGGAAGATATCTTACTTCTCTTGTACTGGGGTTTAAATTGCAGCAGGTTTCTGAATGCAAGATATTAAAATCTACAGGGGTATAGAAGGGGAATTTAGTAACGCACTTGAAACGCATTAGTGATTTTACAGGAAGCCATGTGAATATTTGAATGACTATTTGTTCGGGAATTGATGGATTCATCTTCTTCTACACAAGTTCTTTCCACCCATAGTTCATATATCACAGCTGCAAAAGCTACCTTCAGTAGTACACATTTGGGGGAATTTTGTCTGCTAGCCTTCAGACCCCAACTCCACTCAAGATATTTCTCTGTCATTTAAACAATAATCCTTGACAAACAAGGAAAAATAAAATGGCAGATGGCCTCCATACGGAAAAGGAAAGAGATAAACAAATTCTATGAGGAAAAGGACTGTATTTCTAAGAGTAAATATATAATTGCTTTGCTTGTAGGATTTTACCAAGGTTTAATACACTTCAATAAAAGACAAAGTCAAAGAAGAGAAGATGGGCTTTTGCAATCACAAATCAAGAGAATTTTTCCAGCAAAGGCAGAGTAACTTAGAGATCAAAAAGGGGAAAAGAAAGAATAACTAGAGTTAGGATTTCTTTATGAAGTTTAGTTTGCATTGTTTCATCTTGGAATCAATGTCTAGGAGTTATTGTTCAAAGTGAGAGAGTGAGTTAGAGAGAATTATAACAAGAAGCGGGGTTGACTTCTTGGTGAGTAGGGTTTTCAATTTTAGTTAATTGTTGAAGACTTAAGTTACTAGAGTTAGTACCCTTTATTATTGAGTTGTAATCTAAAATTCATTATTGAAGTTGGTGAAGTTTTGGCGCGGTTTTTCCTTCTCTACAATAAGGATTGTTTCCACGATAAAATCATTGTTTGATCATGCTGCATTTATATCTAAAATTGCTTATTAAAGTTGCTTTTTTGTCATCATTAACGTCAATCAACATGAACAAGTGGCCACGAATATCAAGCCTGTCTCCAAATCTCATTACTCCCCAACACACACAATAAAGAGTACAAGATTCTATATGCGTAACAAAGGGTCAAGAAGCCACTTGCCTTGAACAAATGATCATTCAACCCAGCACTTGAGCTTTCCTTTTTGATTGGTCTTCAAATCACCAAATCTAAACAAAAATGGAATCACAATAAAAATAGAGAACCAATAATACCCATATCGATGATTTTGAAAACAAAGCCAAATTGGCCTTAAAACCCATTCCTAAAAATTAGGGATAATGCACAAGTACCCCTCAACCTATGCCCAAAATTTCAGAGACACACTTATGCTATACTAAGGTCCTATTACCCCCCCCCTGAACTTATTTTATTAATAATTTTCTACCCCTTTTTGACCTAGGTGGCACTATCTTGTGGGCCCAATGTTGTTTGACTTTTTTTTCAAGCTAGGGCCATGTAGGACGAAAAGAGGTAGAAAATTACTTATAAAATAGGTTCACGGGGGTAATAGGACCTTAGTATAGTATAAGTGTGTGTTTGGGATTTCGTACGTAGGTTGAGGGGGTACTTGTTCATTTTCCCTAAAAATTAGGATTAAATTTGGAAATTTATGTAAAATAAAGTTAACCAAAGATTTTGAAACTCAATAACAAAAATCACATTAAAAAATAAGTTGAAATCAAACTCAAAATTACAATTTACTTAAAACATATGTTCAAGAGAAAAATCTTCATTACTCGAGTTCGAAACCTCGGCTCTATCTGAAATGTTTATTGAAAATATCTTACACAATCTTAGGGAAGTTCAAATATGAAATTTCATCAAAAATTAGTTGAAATCGAGCTTAAGGTCCTCAATTTATTAAACTTGAACCCCCCCCCCCAAATTCTCAAACATATCATATCATATCATCATATATTACTAAAAGTGGGAACCTCCAAAAGTAAGAGTTGAATTACCATTTTATCCTTATACTCAGTAATTAGTTTTAAAATAGTAGTTCATATCATATTATTATATTATACTTATTGGAAATAATAACACAATAAGGACCAAATTCATCTTTGCAAGTGCAAATTTATCATCATTATTTTAAAAAGGGAAAATGCACAAGTACCCACTAAATCTATGCCCTAAATCTCAGAGACACACTTCTACTATACTAAGGTCCTATTATACCCCTGAACTTATTTTATAAGTATTTTTCTACACCTTTTCAGCCTACGTGGCACTAGCTTGAAAAAAAAAAGTCAACCAGCGTTGGGCCCACAAGATAGTGTCACATAGGCCAAAAAGGGGTAGAAAATTATTAATAAAATAAGTTCAGGGGGTAATAGGACCTTAGTAAAGTATAAGTGTATCTCTGAAATTTCGGGCATAGGTTGAGGGGGTACTTGTGCATTATCCCTTTTAAAAAGGTAAACATGGATTGGAATATTCTGGAAAAAAAAACATGCATTGGAATAAATTAAATAATACAAAAAATAGAGCAATAATGATTTAGACTTTTAAGTTATCTATTTTTATTATGCTCTTTAAAAAAAACTCAGGTGTTAGGTTAAAGAAACTAAAAGGTCACCTATTGGATTACTTAATTTGTAACGTGTTTTATCTTCCACTAGCAGAATGTTTATTTTTCTATGTTATATATTCTCCTTTCTCATGTAATCATGCTATCTTCATTTTTTATATGAATTTATTATGCTCAATGTATTTTTATCTTTATTTGAACTGTCACGCCCCGAGCTATCCCCAAGACGCGGACACAGAACCTAGGACCACAAGTGATCCCAAGCTAACCCTACTGGCATGATCATGAGCATACTAAAGGTAATAAACTGTTGCGGAAGCTAAATCATACTTAAAATGAAAAGATGGGGAATACATTTATTCTATAACTGAGATATTTGAAAAGAATGAGTTTAATACAAAAGAAATATTAATTCAATACTAAGCTGAATCTAACTATTTCTGAAAATAGCCTCTAAACTAGACTAGAAATATTGGGACAAGCCCCAGCTAAATCTAGCAAAAACTGAAACTAAATGACTAAAGACTGAAATGAAACTCATGATTGTTGTCCTCGGAGAATGAGGACTCACCATTGAATCTCCTGAACTGGAGATCAGAAATTGATCTATGTGTTATCTGGATGCTGAGAACCTGAACCTACATCACGAGAAGATGTAGCGCATGTATGTGTACAGCTGAAATAAAACATAACTGAACAAGCACAAAAACAAGTATAATAATCCGAACGTGATGTGCTAATTTCTATGCTAACTGGATGCAATGATCAATTTATAACATATTGAAACTAATACTGAATATACTGATAAATGGTCAATGCACAGAGTTTGACTGAACTGTGGGAGCTACTACTAACCGATAATAAAACCACATAAGCTAAATGTGGAGTTCAATGTATACGCCCCATCGAGAGGACCCAATATACCCTGCCAAAGGTATAAAGGCATGCTGGCATGATCACTAAACTGATTGCCCACAGAGGGGACTTAAAACCTACTCGACTAGTAGTTCTGGGACTATTGGGTACGCTAAACCCTAGTCCAACTAGATATTATGCTACTCCCAATGAATTCTGTAACTTAACTGATTATATCATAATATCTGTTAATACTGGATAGTTCGAAACTGAACATGCAAACTGAGAATGCAACAATTAATGTGGTAATTATGCATTTATAACTGAGGCATGTATATCTGAAGTGTCTGAAATATATGACCTAGCATGTGTAATTCAAGAACTAAAGAAATACAAAGCTAGGGTTCTGAAATTTATGCGATAATCTGAGTAATAACATGATAATCTGATTTGTAACATATATTTAATAAATTCATGAAGTTATATCAATGTTCTAGAAACCCTAGGTTTAATCATGATAAGAGAATCAAGAACTGACTGAAACTAAGGACCCAATGGTTGAAAGGAATCTACTAGTGAAATCCCACATACCTGGTGATTAAATCCACGGAAAAATACTTAAGTTTCGGGGATGGAACTGCTGGAGCTTCTGGCTTTCTTGAACTAGGGTTCCTGAGCTTTTTTCTCCTCTCTTGCTTCTAATTTTCTAAGTTTTGATTTAATGATTTGACTTGGATATGTTTTAATTATGTTTCTAGGCTTAAACTGACTAAAATCTGATTATCTAGGGTAAAAACAACGAAACATAGGGATTAAACGGAGTGGGAAATGTCAAAAAGACCCCTGTGAAGGTTGCTGTCGGGCCTCACGACGGCCAAGACTGACGGTCTGTCGTGCACCGACGCCCCGTCGTTGGGTCCGCTGTGAGGGCCTATTCGACAGGCCTTTACTAAAATGGACATAACTTTTTACTCGAAGGTCTGATTTTAGCAAGGTTTGTGGCTATGGATATATAACTCAATTATCTATCTGTGGGTAGGTCATGGGAGACTTAATTCATTTTGTGATAAGAGTTATGATAATTTTATGTTGACCCAACTGCATTTCCCCTTAACTGGCTGCACATTATCCACCTACGGTCAGACCTACGGACCATAGGTCCACCTACGAACCATGTTGGTCATCCATAGCTCTTGTCAGAGAGTGGTTGAAGGGAGTCTTGATCGACGGTCATGGACTACGGACCGTCGTTTGACCTACGGACCGTAAGTCCGTCCGTCGTCCAAGACTTAACCAATTTTTCTAGGCTGAAATTTTTGGGAGTTTCTGATCCCATCGACGGTTGTGCAGGACAATCTGTGGTTTAGGCTACGGTCCGTCGACGCCACCGTTGGAAGCAGCTGCAGATTTTTCTGAAAAACTAATTTTTGGTCTATTTTGGGTATGGGGTGTTACATTATCTCCCCCTTGGGAACATTCGTCCTCGAATGAAGACTAAACTAGCTGAAATAGAGGGAGAGAGATGCAAATCCCACTACTAAACACTGAGAACTGAGTTCTGACTAAATTGAGTTCTGAGTAAATTCAATTACGCTAAAATGAAAGTACAAACTGAGGGAACATGATTCTAAAATTGAATTTACGAATGAATGACTGTACAACTGAAGAGGAACTGTTACCTCAAGTTGGAGTGGAATCGGAAGGAAAAAGGTAAGGATACTTGGCTTTCATGGCTGCTTCTGCTTCCCAAGTAGCTTCCTCTACGGACTGACTTCTCCACAAAACCTTGACTGAAGCGACTTCTTTGTTTCTCAACCTTCTAACCTGACGGTCAAGAATCTCAACTGGTACATCCTCATAAGAAAAACTATCTTTCAACGCCACATTCTCTAATGGCACTATAGAGGCTGGGTCACCCACGTACTTCTTCAAGAGTGAGATGTGGAAGACCGGATGCACTGCTGCTAATTTTGCTGGCAACTCTAACTCATATTCCACCTTGTCAATCCTTTTCAAGATCTTGTAAAGGCCTACATATCTAAGACTGAGCTTTCCTTTCTTTCCAAATCTCATCACCCTTTTCATAGGTGAGACTTTCAGAAAAACCCAATCATCTACTTGGAACTCTAGTTCTCTTCTACTCACATCTGCATAAGATTTTTGACGACTTTGGGCTGTCTTAAGTCTATCTCTAGTGAGTTGCACTTTCTCCATAGCATAAAGGACTGAATCTGGCCCTATCAAAGCTCCTTCACCTACTTCAAACCAACCAACAGGAGATCTACATCTACGCCCATATAAATCCACATAAGGGGCCATCTGAATACTGCAATGCTAGCTATTATTGTAGGCAAACTCAATAAGAGGAAGGTGATCATCCAAACTACCTTTGAAATCGATCACACAATCTCTCAACATATCCTCTAAGGTCTGAATGGTACGCTCTGCCTGCCCATCCGTCTGTGGATGAAATGTTGTACGAAGGTTAACTTGAGTACCAAGACCTTTTTTGAAATGACTTCCTGAAATGAGAGGTAAACTGAGGACCTCTATCTGAGATGATAGACAAAGGAACCCCATGCAACCTCACAATTTCAGTAAGGTAAAGCTTGGCATAGTCCTCTGCCGAATATGTAGTCTTGACCGCCAAAAAGCGATAAGACTTAGTCATCCTATCAACTATAACCTAAATTGAGTCATGATGTCAGCGAGTACGAGGTAACCCTGTGATGAAATCCATATTGATCACATCCCACTTCCAAGTAGGAATATCGATCTCTTGAGTCATACCTCCTGGTTTCTGATGTTCTACCTTGACTTGCTTGCAATTGGGGCACTTACTCACAAAGTCTGCTATATCCCTCTTCATGCCATTCCACAAATAGACTTCCCGCCAATCGCGGTACATCTTAGTGGCACCTGGATGAATAGAATACCTGGAGTTATGAGCTTCTGCAAGAATATGCTGCCTCAACTCTCCCACATCAGGAACACACAATCTACCTGTGTAGCGAAGTACACCATCTCCCCCTTGGGAGAAAACCTCCACTCTCTGATTGTTGACTGCATCCTTTAGTTCAAGCAAGATCGGATCACTCTCTTGCTTTTACTTAAACTCCACAACAAAAGACGATTCTGCCCCATTCAGAACTAGGGTTCTTGAGCTTTTTTATCCTCTCTTGCTTATAATTTTCTATGTTTTGATTTATTGAATTGACTTGGATATGTTTTAATTATGTTTCTAGGCTTAAACAGACTAATATCTTATGACTTATGGTCAAAACGACGTAACTTAGGGTTTAAACAGAGTGGGAAAGGTCAAAAAGACCCCTGGGAAGGTTGCTGTCGGGCCTCACGACGGTCAAGACTTACGATCCGTCGTGCGCCCGACGCCCCGTCGTTTGGGTCCGTTGTGAGGACCTGTTCAACAGGCCTTTACTAAAATGGGCATAACGTTTTCGGAGGTCTGATTTTAGCAAGATCGGTGTCTATGGAAATATAATTTAATTACCTATCTGTGGGTAGTTCATGGGAGACCTAATTCATTTTGTGCTAAGAGTTATGATCATTTTAAGTTGACCCAACTGCATTTCCCCTTAACTGGCTGCAAATTTTCCACCTACGGACCGCAGGTCCACCTACGAACCATGCTGGTCATCCATAGCTCTTGTCAGAGAGTGGTTGAAGGGAGTCTTAATCGACGGTCACGGACTACGGACAGTCGTTTGACCAACGGACCGTAAGCTTAAATTTTTGGGAGTTTCTGATCGCATCGAAGGTTGGCAGGACAAACCGTGGTTCAGGCTACGGTCCGTCGATGTCACCGCTGGTAGCACCTGCAGATATTTCTGAAAGGTAATTTTTGGTCTGTTTTGGCTATGGGGTGTTACATGAACACATCTAAATTATTGAACATGTCAATACATTTTGTTAAACTTGATTTTTTTTAATGCAAATCGATACAATTAAGAAATGGCGCTAATATTTCATAGTGATGATTCAGTAAGTGAAACAATGCAAATTAAATTGTTTCAAGTGGTATCAATTTTCAGGTAATAAATCATTGTTCCTTACATGCAATAATTTTTTCTATGCAAGTTGATATATTCTTAATAAAATTGTGGTTTGATTTGTAAACAAAATAATTTTATAGAAGTTGAGATGTTACAATAATTAGATTCTCTACAAAAAAAAAGGTCTTTGGCACAAGGACAAGAAGACTTCCAGCTTTCTCACTACATTCATAACAATCAATAGAGTATCCTACAAGGAAAAAAGAGAATTTGAATCTAACTCACTGACAAAAAAATAAATAAATAAAGTTGGAAAAATATGAAGATGATCATATACAATGGCATTTTATAAGTTGATGAATCATTGTAACTTTATTATTCTTTTAATTTACGAGGAAATAAATTATTGATAGAATTTGTGAAAAGTACGTATATATACCTTTCGGTTTGTTACAATGTAATTTAAAGTTGTACGTATTAATATAATTCTAATTTTAATACAAAATTATTAGTTAGTGAGATAATGATTCATTACATGTATGATTTATATATGTGTTCGAGAGTGTAAGCTTTCTTTAAATTAACATATTATCTCACTAACATCAAGTTCTAAGTTTCTGATTTCAAATTATTTGAGCTTTTTTTTTGTATGTGTTGATTCCTTTATTATAGCTCAAAGAAAATATGAAAATGTACCATCTAAACATATTATAATATAAATTTGTAATAAAATATTTGGAAAAAATGTGCAATGCACGAAGTTATAAATTAAATATTTATTAATCAAAATGCTATAAAGTCTTTTCACCTCCTAGATTTGTTAAAAGCTAAAGTTTAAAGCGAAAAGAGTACTCCAAAACAAATTATACATTGATTTAAGAAGTAATACATTAATTAGCTATTAATTTAATTAATATGTAATTATTAAATTTATAAAGAAATTAGATAGAAAAGTCAATTTAAAGGGGGAAGATTAAGAGTTTTTCTTTCACTTTTTACGAAGTTTGAACTTATACTGTTTCAATAAAGGGGGAAGATTAAGAGTTTTTCTTTCACTTTTTACGAAGTTTGAATCTTTATTGCTTTAATAAATAAAGAAAACTAAGAGTTGTAATAGAAGATGAAGGGTCACAATATGTGGATTTATAAAAGTAATACTGCATTTTTATTCAAGACCATCTTGCCATTACAGTAAGTTTCCTTTTCAAGTTTCTTTCTTTGATTACTTTATGTTTCATCTTTTAATAAGTGTTACTACTAATTATTTACATGGGTTTGAGATGAATTTTAAATTGTAACATCAATTTTATACGTGTATGACAAATTATAAGGCCAACAACATTGAGATTGATAAATATATTGGTACAAAAGTCAATTGTAGTCTACTGATGCACATTTATGTGCATATATTTTTAATTAGTCTAATAATTTATATCCATTATCACTTGGCAATATATTCCAATAAGGTTGGATGATACATTTGATTGAATGATAAGTCATTATCAAAAATAACATGATTCAGTTACCACTTGACAATCTATTATTCCTCCTTTCTTTTTGAGATCACAAATATTCTAAATATGTTCATTGGTCTTGAAATTAATTGAAATTTTAGCTATTATAAATAATTTATATGTATTTCTGATTTTCACATTTAGATATTGTGGCTCTAATTAACTTTGCATATATATGACATAGACGTTTTGTTATTTTTTTCCATCATTTTTCTATATTAAAAGGTCACATTTCAATAATTCGCACCTCTTCAGTTCCAAAATCTATATTTTGAATAATCTGCATAGTTATCATTCCTTTTGTCTTTACACCCCCCAAAATTAAATGTGTAAATTTATGATAATTATTGTGTTCTTTCATGTATCTCTATATAAATATAAATATATAAGCAAGTCTTTGAATTAGATAGTGAGGTATAGTAGTTGACATTTGTCAGAAAAAAAGAGTATAAGTTGTGAATTTTGCCTTTTCTTGCTTTTTATTATGTCTAAATTCTTATAGAACATAGAGAATTTTCATTGACGTGGCTTTATAATCGCATTTTAGAAAAATAATTTTGATATTAATTTCTTTATTGTGTGATAATGGTTCTTTTTACGCTCTAAGTAATTAGTGTAATCTATTTTAGGCGCATGAATTTCACAAAGTTCATCAAGTTGATACAATACGAAAGGCTTTATGCATTATTTTTCTTACGTTTTCAACTATTCTATGTGATATAAAAGTTATTTTAATTTTAGGGGTTACATATTTTATAAAACAATAGATTGATTGTTCATATATTCCTGATTGTATATTTAATTCGTTGAGTAGTTTGTGATACTCATTGTTGTGTGATTTTATTAACATACCGTATATAATATTTTCATGTAACTCACGTGTGAAGCACGCATCAAAGACTAGTATGTAGTTAATATAATTAATATAATTGATGAATCAAAAGTTTATCCCAAAATTAGTTTGCCCATAATATAAAGATCCTAAAGATACATTTTTCATAAAAAGATTGAGTTCAAATCGATAAAACTTAAATTTCCCCCACGAAATATATGTATAAAGAAAAAAAAATCATATGAAGAAATCATGGGAGAATGTCATACTAACCCCCATATTATATCGAGAAGAATTTCTTAAGAATCACTCCATTCTGAGCTCTAGATTCCCAACATACTCAAAATACCAATTGAACACAGTATGAAATTTGAAATACGTAAACAATAATATTTATGCCGGAAACCAACAAATTAATGTTTCACTAAAAGATTTATAACTTCCACATATGATGGTGAAATGAACCAATTCATTTGCTTAATCAAACTCAATTCCTTGCTCATTTGCCTACACATATATCATTTCTGTTTGGTAAACAATTATTCATAGAACCTTTAAGTTGACACACATTGTTGAAACAATTCCAAAAAAGCCCCAAAAAAACATAGACTCACACTAAGTTCATCTCGAACCTCCCGTAGACAAATATCAGTATGCCCAGCCCTTGTCTTGCCTTTAACCTGATTTGTTCCCAGGTAATTTGTTCCACTTGGCTTGCCATTCACACACCAGGGCTGGTCCAGTGGCCTCAGTGAACCCATAGGCATGGACGACATGGAAACTCCCATTATTTTGGCTAATATCAAAATGTAATAGAATACAAGAGAAAAGAAAACATAATGAAGAATATTTAGCATGGAAAATTACAATTAATATGTACAGCCAAAAAAATATTTTGGAAATTTTAATTTAAGTATGATTATATGTTAACCATGGTATGATTTTAATCTCTACTAAACCAATCCTCCAACTATAAAAGGTGAAAATAATGGTCTTGACGAACAAATACAAAAAATACTTCACTTTTAGGAAGAAATCAAAGTCTTTTCTCTCTTTTTGAAACTTAATGCATAAAAACTGCAGATTCCTCTCAGGTTTGATCAACACTCTAAATTGCTAGAAGTAAAAGAAGGTTATTTTTTTGGGTGGAAATTCGACAACCTTCTTTTGCTTATAGCTATTCAGAGTGTTGATCAAACCGGAGAGGATCTGCAGTTTTTGTATTAAGTTTCAAACAGAGAAAAAAAAAAGGAGAAAAGGCTTTGATTTCTTCCTAAATGTAAAGTGTTTTTTTCATGTTTGGCCTAGACCTTTATTTTCAACTTTTATAGTTGGAGGAGGGTTTTAGTAGAGGTTAAACTCGTACCATGGTTAACATTTAATAATACTTTAATTAAATTTCAAAAATATTATTTTGGCTACACATATTAATTGCATTTTTCCTTGATAAATTTTCTTTATTATGTTTTTTTTTGTCTTGTATTCTAAATTACATTTTGAGATTAATTTGAATTTCTAACTATAATGGTACTTCCTTGACTAGATAACAATTTATATTTAACTTCAATTGATTTTTTTATGTATGATGCCCAAACTATTAAAAAAATCAGAACATTGAGTATTGACAGTTTTCGTCATCTTCTTGTGCTAGTTAGTCATCACCATCTATATGAGTCACTAAGAACTGAACCAACATTCTCTACGTCACATTCAGGGATTAGAACTTCTCTCTTGAAAAAAATTGTCCGGCTCTTTCTAATAACCAGGATATTCCCAAGAGCAAGTTAAGGGCTTGTTCAACATTGAAATGGCTTGAGGTTTCATTTCATGGCTTGTTCCACATTGCAATGATCAATCACAACCTTTGATTAGCTACACATTGTCGTAGGTTAGAATGGAAGTAGGTTAGACTGGAAGTAGGTTAGACCAGAAGTAGGATATA
>NC_028637.1:38486567-38558738 GCF_001406875.1 Solanum pennellii | reverse complement strand
ATATAAGAATGATGGCAATTTTTGTTTGTATCCGATATGGAGAGATGCTCAAGAGAAGAAATTAGAGTCAACTAAAGCACTCAATTCTAAGGATGATTGACTTTATCGAAACATGACTTTATAATTTAGTCACTTTTTTCGTATTATTAGTAGCAGAGAAATGGTTAGGAAAAAAGGTAGATAGAAAAGAGATAAAAATTGTTATTTTTTTCATTCTAAATGTGACACTGATGAAATATCAATTCAATAACTTTGTGTATTTATGATTTGTGTATAAGTACGAATTTTAAAACAAGAATCTTAGAATTGAGATCAAACACAAAGCTTGTTAAAAATAAATAAGAAAGCGAAGACATATAAAATGGGAAAAGACTAAATATACGGTATTAAGGGAAATTTTAGTAGTTTAGTTGGTTGACTACCTGAAAACTTGTTGGTGAGAGTTCAATTCCCCACATTGTAATCTCCTTTCTCATTTTCCTTTTCAATAACAATTAAAAAATATAGTAAAAATAAATCATACAAAGAAAAATTAAATCATTCAACATTCATTTAATAAATAAATAGAGTTACCCCATTTAAACGCTATTTAAATAATTTCAATCATATTTTGTGATATCTTCATCTTTATTCCTTTTCTGGACGATTGTTGAGGAAACATCCTCTCAAATTTAAGTAGATTCATTCAACATTTCATAGTAAATGGATAATTGAGAAAAACAAGAAGAAAATAAAAAAGGGAATTCAGAAACGATTAGAACAAGTGAACAGACTCGAAGAGTTGTTTGCGCTTTTGGCTGTAAGGGAGAGAAATAGGATAGTTGGGCGACGATTGGAGAAAATAAAAATAAATTAGGGCTTAAAAAAGGAATATTGGGTCACCTGGTTAAAAATAACGAGAGTCAAAGTTTACGAGGATCAATTGTTTAAGGTTTTGGATTTCTTTTATGGGTCATGAATTGGATTAATTTATGAGTTAAAATTGGATGTGAATTTTGGCTGAAGTTAGAATAATTCAACCAATTTTTCTAAAAGAGCTTCATAATTTTATTTATGCTTCTTATTTAAATATTAAACTAGTAAAATTACATGTGTTTCGCGTAGAAATTCTGTATCATGAAATTCACAAAATATTCCTTAAAACATATCCGGTATTTTAATTAATACACTAATTATCTTACATACAAGATTACGTAGTAACAAACATTAATAATGTAAAGGAAAATAAAAATTATTGCATAAATCATTTATTCTTAATAACATAAGCATAAATTAATGATTGTAAAAATACATACCATGATTTGTAACATAAGCAATGGTGTAAGTGAGCCTCTCAAAAGGAGCAAAGTATATTATTTAATTGTGGAGGAGGAGTAGGAGGAGAAGGAGAAGGAGAAGGTGAAGGAGAAAAAGAAGGAGAGGAGGTTTAGAACTTTTGTTGTTTTAAAATGAGAGGAAATCCCTCTACTTATAGACAATAAAGGGTAGTGTAAATTTTTTTATTGTGCCTTATCACAAAGTTACAACTATTTGGAAGATTTGCAACTCTTTGGAAAGGACACAACTTTCATAAAGTCGCAATTCTTCATCACAGTCGCAACTTTTAATAAAAGTCGCAACTTGTCATAAAAGTATCAATTCTTCATTCAACTCGCAATATTTCATAAAAGTCACAGTTTTTCATCAAAGTCACAATTCTTCGTTAAAGTCGTAACTTTTCATCAAAGTTACAAGTTTTCATGAAAAGTAGAAGACCAGTTTTGTAAATAAATAAATTACTAGGGAATTCTTATATGTGGTGGCGCCACATAGACGGGCGCGATGGTGGAACGATGTAATTAATCTACTTCAGAACATTTGATAATATAAGTGTTTTCGAGAGGGTACAACCCTATGATAAATTTTCAAGAATATTTTATTCAAAGAAAATATGAAATGTTTTTTAAATCTTAAAAACGAAAAGATTTGATTTTAAGTGTTTATAGATTTTGTTATTAATTCTTTATTTTACTTTAGTTGTTCATCACCAATGTCTTTCGAAAAGATATGTAATTATTTCATTGCAAAGGGATGCACAAGTATGGATTAAAGAAGATAAGGTAGGAACTAAAGACGTCTTTATATTAAAATATCAACATGAGCATCTTAAAGGCAGTAAAGAGGAAAACCAGCTACTAGCTTCAACATAGTTGTCAATGCAATATCTACTAGAGATAGAATGAAATAAGGTAGAAACAAAGAGACTTGAACGAACAGAAACAATTTAAGGAAGCTTAATCGAATCACACCCAAATTATGACCATATTAACAGTAGATGAATAATTCAACGCGATTGATTTAACATTGATTATCGAGGAGTCTATTCCTTAAAAAGGAAAAGATAGTAAAGTGACTAAACAACACAACCTGATGTAACTAATTAAACACCACCTAATTCATAAGATGTTAAGATAACACTAGCCTTCATTCTTGAGCATTGAGGTTAAAGCAAGAGACAACATCTAAAACTCACAAAGACTGCTAAAAATTGAAGATAAATCTATACACTTTTATTTAGTTAACTAGATTAGGCATACATAATTCCTAAAAGTGAGCTAAATAGTACCTAGAAAATCACATTAAGATATAAATGAACTAAACACAACAAAGAACATCACATTAAGAACAAACAGTAAATATAAAACTAAGTGTTACCTGGTTCTGGGCAGTAAACTGAAACAACGAGTTGAGAAGACGACTCCACTTCTTTCACTTGAACAACCACAAAAACTTTAAACTATTTGAACTGAGAATTCCCAAACCTAATAGGGGGTACTACTCTCAAGACCCAAAACTTCCCCTGAACACTGAAGAGATAAGGGCTTATATAGGAAACTTTTAGTTTGAAATATAGGGGGAAAACGATGTGGGACTAATGCAAAAGTCAGAAATTCCTCAGTAGATAAGGTTATGGTACTAATTCGTACCATTTTGAACGAAAATTTTCAAAAAGAAAGGAACATTGAGAGAATAAAGTTGCTGGGAACATCTTGGAAACCTCCAGCTGTCCTCGAGCTCGTGTAAGACATGCGTAAAGGTACGAATTCGAGGGAGAAAAAGAAAATTAAATCTGCAAATCAGGGAATTAAGGCTCGCTTTTTCTGGGTTTGTCATTGCTACGATGTGCTGTCGTGTGAAGAAGAAGAGTATTAGGTTGGGGTCGGGTCCGTTCGGTTGGTTTATATTGTGTTGATGTAAGTATTATATTGGACTTGAACTGATTTTAAAAGAGGTTAAAGGCAAAGAGATGGCCATAGTCCATTGATATAAAAGTAACTTATGTATCCACTTAATTATTAAGCTTCTTTAACTCCGACAATATAAAAAAAACATACACTCATACCCACACACCCACGCGCACGGGCACACACATAGACACACGCAAACACGCACGCGTGCAAGCGCGGGCACACACACACAAAAGAATTAAAAATTGAATGAGGGTTGTACCCTTTCTATGAATTAAATTGTTACTAAAAACATTTACTTATTTAATTTAAATATTAAATTGTGTTATTTTAATCAAAATATTAATGACTTTTGCACTTTCTTAGATTAATTCCTAATTATATTAAATTGTATCGTTTTAATAAAAATGTTAATAACTTTTGCACTTTCTTAGATCAATTACTAAATAAAATATCTAATTTAATAATATTTATCATATAGAATTTGTATGTATATTTAATTTTATCGCACACATACTCACATATATACTAAATTATTTTTTTTAATAAAAAACTAATTAACTAAATTTTAAATGTTTCTAAAAAAATTAAATGACCATTTTTCATTCACCAATTTAACATTGTTCCTCTAATAATTTATGCTTTGAAACTAAATTATTACCCAATCATTAATGTTTCAATGCACAAAAAAGTAATGACAGATCGTTTTTAGGAATTTCAAAGGTTATTTCGAAAGTTACAAGCAATTTGATATGATTCATGTATTAGTTTTGTCACGTTATCCAAGAAAAATGTTGATATTCTCATGCATTTATATCATG
Source organism: Solanum pennellii (assembly GCF_001406875.1). Lineage (NCBI taxonomy): Eukaryota > Viridiplantae > Streptophyta > Magnoliopsida > Solanales > Solanaceae > Solanum > Solanum pennellii. The sequence goes on along the minus strand of NC_028637.1, from coordinate 38,554,690 downwards.
ATTGGCACTTAATTATATAACTCTTGACTATATACATTCTATTATAATTTCTTATTCATATTAAAATATAATAAAAATATTATCATATTGCTAATATGATATAATAAATTTATTTCAAAGTGATTATTCATTATAAACATATTTACTTATTAGCTAAAATTATTATAAACCTAACTGAACAAAATAGAAAAAGGAAATAAATATTCAATTACTTCACGAAGACAAGAAAGTAAAGTAGATATATGTATCTTACAAAGTTATTGTTCATGATTTGACCTTTCAAATCTTTATGTGACTTTTCGCATACTACAATTTTTGTCATAAAAATTTAAATCTTTCGCTAAAGTTTCTTAGGAGCTCTAAATTGGTGAAATAATGTCATGATTTTTGGGGAAAGTTGTGAAATCTCCCTTATGCAGACATGAGGATAGATAAAAATTCAATTACTGAAACATGGTCTTTATCTCTATTTATATAGTTGAATTTTCGATTTGTTTATACTTGCTTATAGTTTAGGATTTTTTTGTTTTAAAAAAATATTGATTTTTCCATTAGATTTTGTTATAATTTTCATTATCAAGACAAGATCGCAAAAAAATAATTAATTGCATTGCTTAAGTTTTTTTTTTGTTCTTTGTATTTGTATATCATTTTTAAGAATGGATATGATAGAATGATTACTCTTGCCTTTTATTATTTAAAGTTCAAATATATATATAGAATTAGATTAATGGTAGGTTCAATTAACATATCATCTTTGGGTTTCACTAAGGTGATTGCATCCCATTAACAATCTTGAGTTTTTCCATCAATTATCATAATCATCATTTATCCTCCAATGTTCAATTTTTTCTCTGATGATGATGAGAAATAACTAACAGAAGAATTTATAGAGGGATGTTGTTCTGTTAGCTTTTAAGAATATCTTGATCCTCATCTTGTAAGTTAAAATTTGCTAACTGCTAACCAATGTTTAAAATATATAAAGTTTAGGTACAAATTATGAATCCACTATGGTATGTCTATGAAATCTATATTATACTAAATCATATATATTATATCATCAGTAAGCATGAACTATCATAGGAAGTATGACAAGCAAAATAAAACACGGACTATCATAGGAAGATTACCTGAAAGAGCAACTTCAACGAATGGTTGGGGTTTGACTTTTAAAGCTTGTAGTTATAGATTAATTAATTGTAATTGGAGAGAAAATAGTCATGGGTGTAGGGCCTTTCATAATTTAACAAATGGAAGTAGACAAGGAAGCATTTACATGTAACTTATTATTCTCAAATCTACTATAAAAACCACATTTTAAAGAAATATTTTATTCTTTACATCATACACTAACATGTATCCATATCTATCTGAAGTAGCTATTATTAGTAGTATCAAAACTATCTTAGTTTATATTCAACTCTATAAATATAAGTATATTAAAATATAAGATTTATTATCTTTAGAAATTTGCATTAAAATTTAATTAATAGGAATATATGTGCAACACACATAACAAAGATTAGTATTATTATAAGTGGGAAGATGCAAATTGCAAAGTTAAATTACCATTTTTCACTACACTAAATTAATTATTATAAATTTCTAATTAGTTTAATATTAGATAGTAATTAAATTATCAGAAAACCAAAAAATTTCAATGACCAATAAATTAATTACAGAGCTTTTCTAGGAATATCAAAGGTTATTTTAAAACTGTCAAACAACTTAATATGATTTATGTATAAAAAAGGATTCACGTTCTTCCAAAAAAATTATTAATATTTCCATGAATTTATATCATTGTTTGTACTTAATCTAACTCTTGACTTTACAAATACCTTTATATAATTGAATTAATTTACATTTACTATCTATAAATATCATTGATATTACAGTGAATAACATCAAGAGACAAACAAGCCTGTGAAGTATTTAAGGATAAAGTATTTGAGCGAATCCTTGGCCTGACTTACATAACTAAGCAGAAGACTATACTCATCTCAACTAAAGAATTAAAATTATTCTCCTAAAATAACTTAGATAAATGTCTTGCCAAATTGTCACTTAAGTCTCAACATTTGAACATATGAAATTATAAAGTATAGGAGACTCCAAAACTTAACTACTAACTGACTATTAATCCTCTAAACTGACTAAGTTAGATGTTTGGACAGACCCCACAACATCCTAATGAGATAAACTAGTAAAGCATATGAAAAAGTTGTCCTCTGGAATGCAAGGAGGCTCACCACTGACTCTGGAGCTCAAACTTGATCAACAAAGTGTTGTGTGCTGATCCAGGTTATTTGCGTCTGCATCATAAAATGATGCAGGACAACTGGCTTCAGTACATTGAATGTACGAGTATGCGAGTTGGAATGCTAAACAATGACTTAATCTTGAGGGAATAAGATGAACTTACCATGACTCTGCTCAACTCAAGAATATGCTCAACTCAAAGTATGTATATAAAGCAATTTAAAATGCATGCGATATATATAAAGCCTGTAAAACCATAAAACAACTTACTTTGTTAAAGGAATGCAATAACAAACTCTACTTTACTTATATATAAAAGTAATACAGTTCTCTGGAGTTTCTATAACGGACAACAACCACTATGAGCCTAAGTGGTGATATATCGTCTCGCCCACGCTGCCAGTACTGTTCTATACTTTGCCGTCGCATAGAACATCCTCAACCTAGTGGACCAATAGCTAACCTCACGTGATCATCTAAAAAGGACGACCCATAAATACCCATGATGTCTACATGGTTTACATGGAGTGTTTGAGTTACTATTGAACTCTCATCCCCACATTGGTGCTCAACACTACTCCCAAAATATGCTTTAGCTCATGCTTTTAACATATCCCATTTCCTCTTGGGTTGGATAATTTGCTCAATCCTTTTTATCTTTAAAAAGTCTCTCTTGGAATCAATGTTCCCCTTTTTATTTCTCAAAACTCTTTTTGAAAATCTTAGTTCCTCTTCAACTTAAATTCGAAAACATTATAAACTTTTAGGGAGTACTTAGTTCCCTTATAACTTATGAGAAAATGAACTTAGCTCTTACTTTTTACTTAACTTGAAACTTAACTCTTAGGGATACTTAGTTGCCTTATGGCTTTTGAGAACGTAATTCAACTCTTTTACTCTTTGCTCCACTCTTTATTTAACCTTAAATCAAAGTTAAAATGTTTGTTTAAGTGTCTTTGGAAACTTTAAGAACTCACTTTGACATGCTTCTAAACTTTTAAACTTGACTCCTAACTTCTTTGACCTTGGTCTTAACTTCCCTTGAATTGAATTAGGGATTCAAGGATCATGATCTCATGTTTATGGATGATTTCATGACATTTAGATGTACTTTAGAGTGTTGGAATCAACTAGGAGAGTTAGGTACATCACTTAGGAACTAGTACGAAAAAATAGGGAAAGTACGGCGTCTTCAAGGGGTCTTGGCTCTCTGAGAGGCGTAGAGCGCCAGAGCATGTCAGATAGACTCTGGTCTGAGGCGCTCTGGCTGGCGCGCCATGCCAGGGCCTGTCATACAGAGTCTGCCCTGAGGGGCTCTGGCAGGCGCGGTGCCCCGGGGGCTATTAGATGAGTTTCCTGACTTTTCTTCTTCAATTTTCAATTCTAAACCTCCTAGACTTCCATGGATCCCACCCCAAACAGTTAGGATCACTAAATACCTCATTACCCAATAGATTACACCCAAAAACAGTCCGGAAACATGAATCAACTCTACTAGACATAAACTACAATTCAACCAACAAGAATTCCACAATTTTTCGTCAAGAACTTCCTTGTTCATCATTCAATAAACTCTAACTTGATGAATTAAATAAAATTGGGGTGTGGATGAAAGGAGAAACCACACAATGATATCACATACCTTGATAGGGATCACCCCTGACGAAATCCATGAAATGATCTTGGCATTTTTGGACAATTATTGATCTTCCTCTTCTTTTCTCTTTTCTCCCTAGCCCTAAGCGTTCTTAGTTTTTCCAAAGCTGATTTAGGACTTGGTTTTACCACTAATATAACCTAAAAATAATTAGGAAATACTAGGGTGAATTGTCAACTTTACCCTTATTATAATCTGGATTGCTTTTTCCTCAGCTGAACAACCCATCTTCCAAAAAGCATATCTCCCTCATACGACATTCGATTTTCGCAAACTTGGCGGCATTGGAAAGTTATTTCCAAGGGATTTCCAGACATATAAATAACTCATCCAAAGTCCTCCTGAGCTGGAAGTTAAGTCCATATGAAAATGGCTAAAACTCACTTTTGGGAGCTGAAATTTTTCCAGATTTCCCTGCTTATTCCCAAAATTGATTATTCTTTCTTTCATAGCTTATTCCTAGTTAATTAGAGTTACGAGATGTTACAATATCTCTCCCTTGGAAACATTCATCCTCGAATGAGAACTCTTTCACTATGTTAAGGGTAGTAACATCATCTCAACACTCAACAAACAAAAACAAGTAATAACATGCTTATACATAGTCTAGTAAAGTGATAGGAAGAGAATTTAATACCTTTATTTGCATTCTCTCCGGATTCAAAGAGATGTGTATATTTCTTTTTAATATCCTCCTCAGCTTCCCAAGTCGATTCCTAAACAAATTTGTTCCTCCAAAGGACTTTGACTGAAGCAACTTCCTTTGTCCTCAACTTGCGAACTTGACGATCCAAAATCTGATCCCGAACTTCTTCATAGGATAAGTTATCCTTAATATCAACATTCTCAGTTGGTACTATAAATGAAGGATCACCCAAGCACTTATTTAACATGGAAATACGTAATGCCGGATGAACCGCTGCTAACTCTTGGGGTAGCTCCAACTCATAAGCCACATTACCTCCTCTCTTGGAGATTCTCTAATATCCAATAATAAGTTATTCCATTCATGAAAAAAGTCATGATATTATTTCTTCATTTACACAGAAATTTTTTTCTTTTATCTTATTTTGAGAAATGTAAATTCAAATTATTAACTTTTAATACATTTTGACATTCAAGTTGTCATTCAACTTTCTATATTCAAAGTTAATCTTTTAAAAAATATTTCATTTCGTAGGATTCAATGTTTGATATTCATTTATAATGAAAAAATCAATATTTATGTTATAAATTCATTAAATAAGTGGATTGTCCATTTAGTTATTCATGAAAGAACATTCATGTATATGTGTTCCCAAGGTGATATGAATCCTTTTGGGATAATGATGTATATCTTATGACATTCATCAAAGTGGCTTTTAAAGTGATTTCTCTACTTATAGATAGAGATATCATTTTCATGTAAGACAAACTTGAATAGAAGAAAAATTCTCTCTTCTATCTTACTTCATTTGCCTTCTTCTTTTTCTATTATATTATGAGCTTGATTTTATAAAACTTTATTAGCACGAATCGTCTCTAGTTTCAATTTTGTTCACCATGTCATCCAAGTTGAGTTTTATGCCAACGATTTGATGATGAAGATCAAAAGAACGAGAAAAGAGTTGTTGGTCAAGTAAATCCAACAAAAACAAAGAAAAAGGAAATCAATAAATATGATGTTACTCTAAATCTGGACATAAGCTAGGTGTTGTTTTATCAAGATGATGAATTAAAAGGTGCATTTCATTTAGATATTAAGTTTTACATTATTCACTGAGTTAGTTTAATCGTGCAGATGAATCGCCGATAAGTGCAAGATAAGATACATTTATACTCATGTGCAAATGCCGGGGGGGGGGGGACAAACTTGTGAAATTCAAGAAAAAAAATTCTTTCATGTATTGTTGAAATTCAATTCACTTATTTATATACAACAATAAAATGATAATAATTTTAACGGCTCATGTTTGTGTTCTATTTATATTAGATTGGTTGAAGAATAAGACGATCAATTCATATCACACCGCATCAAAAGGGTAAGACATCAACTTAAAGTCCGGATGTGCATAATATTTGAGGATAATACAATAGATTCATGTTCTATAATACCAATAGAATAAGACATCAATTTGAGTTTTGACTTTTTATGAACTATGATGATAATGTATTGGTTTCGAGTTACATACAATTATGGCCTAACACGCCTTAAATAGATAAGGCATTGAGTTTTGATTCAATGCACCATGGTGATGATATAATGATGACTAAGACTTTGATGAAAATCCATGAAATTCATCCTATTGAATTTGCTCGATTCCTTGAAAAGAATATGGTAGAAACATATGATAACTTTGAAATCCGCATGTTGACTTGCTCCTTCAATCACATGAATGTGGTAACAATGAATGATTAGTCTGAAAGATGACAAATAATAAACGATATGAATAAGGGCGCAGAGGGATGGAATTATAATATTCATAATGCGATAATTATATAATAAAGAACATTATGAGTTCTCCAAATAGTCCTTTAAAACGTGACGGTAATTTTTATCATCAAAATTGTTTGAAAGGTTATTGAACGCGTGGTTGTTGTTGACCTAATATTTGATAAGTTTATAAATCCTCCATTAAAAGAAAAATTGTTAAGTGATGGTGCTCTTTGTATTTCAAAGTGATGTTGAGGTGGGTCATGTAAAAATGTTAAATATAAAGATATGGCATGTATAAATGATTATGGTCAACTTATGAAGAGATTGTGACTTGTGCTATATATGATGAATGTTCAATTCATTTTGAAAGAGAATGTGTCAAAATATAAATAAGAACATATTCATGTATGATTGGAAATATGTCACAACTCACCTCTACGGGAGGTTTGAGAGGAATAATAAATTTTATTTGACGAAAATGGTTAATGGTATTCTACATTTATACATCATTAATATTATGGTATGTTTATTGTGAACTACAGTAATGACAACCAAAGTAAATAATTCTTACTTATAAGGTTGTGGACATTATTGATGTAACTATGAATTAGCTAAGAAACCAAAAATAATCATTTTTGGGAATAAGTAGGGAAATCTGGAAAATTTCCAGCTTTCAAAACTTAATTTTGATCACTTTCAAACGGCCATAAATTCCAGATCAGGAAGAGATTGGATGAGTTCTTTATATGGTTGGATATATCTTGGGAAGTTCTTTCCAACGCCGCCGAGTTTGAGAAAATCCGATTTTGTATAAGGGACATATGCCTTTCGGAAGTTGGGCTGTTAAGTTGAGGAAAACTTCAATCCGAATTTTAGTAAGGATAAAGTTGTCTTTTCACCCTAGTATTTCCTAATGTGTTTCAGGTTATGTTAGGGGTAACCAAGCCCAAAATAAGTTTTAGAAATACTAAGAACACTTAGGGCTTGTGAGAAAAGAGAAAAGAAGAGAGAAGATCAATAATTGTCCAAGAACGCCAATATCGTTGCGTGGATTTTGTAGGGGGTAATCCCTATCGAGGTATGTGATTGTATTCGGTGTTGGGTCCTTTCAAACCACACCCAACTTCTTTTAATCATCAAGTTAGAGTATATGGAATGATGAATATGAGAGTTCTTAATAAAATTTGTTAAATTCTTGTTGGTTGAATTGTAGTGTATCCCAAGTAGATTTGATTCATGTTTCTGAACGGTTTTTGGGTCTAATTTGTTGGGTAATGAAGTATTTAGATATCCTAAGTGTTTGGGGTGGGATCCATGAAAAAGTTGGAGGTTTAGAATTGAAAATCGTAGAAGAAAAGTCTGAAAACCCGTGTGATACCTGAAGAGCCACGCCTACTAGAGAGCCTCAAGACAGACTCTGTCCGTCAAGACCTGGCGCGGTGCGCCAGCCAGAGCGCCTGAGGAAAGTGCCTGTCCATCAGGTTCTAGCGCTCCGTGCCTCTTAGAGCGCCATGAACCCCTGGAGACCCCGTTCTTCCCCTATCTTTTGTACTAGTTCCTAAGTGATGTATTTATAATTCCTAGTTGATTCCAACACTCTAAAGTACATCTAAACATCATGAAATCCTCAATAAACATGAGATCATGATTGTTTAATCCATAATCTAATTCAAGGAAAGTTAAGATCAAAGTCAAGGAAGTTAGGAGTCAAGTTTAAAAGTAAGAAACAAGTCGAAGTAAGTTCTTAAAGTTTTCAAAGAGTCTTAAAGAATAATATTAAGTTTAGTTTAAGGTTCAAGTTACAAGTTGGGCAAAGAGTAAAGAGTTGAGTTAAATTTTAGAAAGCTATAAAGGGACTAATTATTCCCTAAGAGTTAAGTTTCTATTTAAGTAAAGAGCAAGAGTTGAGTTCATTTCTCAAAAGCTATAAGGGAACTAAGTATTCCTTAAAGGTATATATATGTTTCACATTTAAGTTGAAAGTAATTAAGAGTTCCAAAAGAGTTTTGAACTAAAAGGGGAACATTGACTCCAAAAAGAGGCTTTTTAAAGCTAAAGAGTTAGTAAGTTATCCCAACCCAAAGGAACAAAATTTTATCAAAAGTATGAGCTAAAGTATGTTTTGGGAGTATTATTGAGAACCGATGTGGGAATGAGAGTTCATATTAACTCAAGTCTCAATGTAAACCATGAAGCCATCATGGGAATTGACAATCATACTTTTTAGATGATTAAGTAAGTTTGTCTAGTGGATCTACTAAGTATGTAAGGTCCTATACCGATGGCAAGGTATGAGATGGTCCTTGGGCAACGTGAGGTAAAACGTTGTATCATCACTTGGCCTCAAAGTGATGGTTTTCGATTAGAGAATCTCCCACAAAAGTTATATTATTTTCATATATAAGTAAACTTGAATTTGTTATTGCATTTGTAACGAACTAAGTTTTTTTATTATTTTACAAGCTTTATATATATCACGTGTGTTTTAAATTTCTTTATATTCATACTTTAAGTTATGCATATTCTTGAGTAGAGGAGAGCCAAGGTAAGTCATCTTAATTGTCTCAATCTTAAGTCGTCGTTTAGCTTTCCAACTTGCATACCCGGACATTCAATGTATTGATGCCAGTTAGCTTGCACAGTTTCATAATGCAAATGCAGGTAACCAGGATCAGCACATAGATCACCGTTGATCCCGTTGATCACTCCACAGTTACTTGGTGAGCCTCCTTGTATTCTAGAGGACATTCCCTTTTATTGTTTTTTCTAGCTTAGTTCATGAGGATGTTGTGGGTCTATCCCAACATCCATCTCAATCAATTTAGAGACTTCATAGACAGTTAGTAGTTCAGCTTTGGAGTCAAATTTATCTTATATTTCATGTATTTAAGTATTAAGACTTAAGTGACATTTTGGTCAGCTTGCTATACTAAGTATTTCTTTAAAACATTCTCTATTTCTTGATTGAGTTGAGTTGAATCTTCTGCTGAGTTAAGTAATATAGGCCAAGGGTTCTCTTGGGGGCCAATAATGGTCTTCGAATAGGCTTGGGGCGTGACAAACTTGGTATCAAAAGTACAGAGTTGAAGAGTCGTAGGGAGTGTATGAAGTCGTTTTTGTAGATTCTTAGTCTTCTGTGTGAAGTGTGCAACATCTATGATTAGGAGGCTACAACATTTAGGAACATCTCACTTCTTCACATTCTTTTTGTACATCAAAATTTATCTCTAAAAAAGTCTCTCTATAATTCGTACTTGCGCGTGTTTCAGATCACCCTGCATCCACAAGAGCAGTAAGAGGTCGACCATCTAGGAGAAATATGAAGGAAATGCACCAGATGTGAAACCCCAAGGAGAGGTTACTAATGTTGAGTTCTAGGAAGCTATACAGATTCTAAGTCAAGTAATAACCAACCAAGTCGGACAATAGAGAGGAGCTCGACAAGAAGGGGATGACACCTCTAAGGTTTGTGAGTTTCTTAGAATGAATCCTCCTAGCTTCATCGGACCAAGCACTACTGAGGATCCCAAAAACTTTGTGGAAAAATCGAAGAAACTGTTTAAGGTGATGTATGTGGTTAATACTGATAGGGTTGAATTATCTGCATATCAACCGAAGTGTGTGGCTAGAACCTAGTTTGACTAATGGAAGGACGGCAGAGCTGAGGACACACCACCTCCAAGTTTGGATTGTTCCGAAGAACCCTTCTTAGGAGGTTCTTTCCTAGAGAAATGAAGGAATAAAAGGTATGGGAGTTTCTCACTTTGAAATAGGACTCCATGAGTGTTCATGAGAATGGGTTGAAGTTCACCCAACTCCCTCGCTATGCTCCGAAGATGGTGAAGGACATGAGGAGCAAAATGAGTTTGTTTGTCGCCGGGTTGGGTCGTTCTTCAAGCAAAGAAAGTAGGGATGTAATGTTGATTGGTGACATGGACATATCAAGACTTATGGTTTATGTGAAACAAGTTTAAAAGGAGAAGTTGAAGGACAGAGAGGAATACAGAAATAAGAAAGCGAAGACTGGGAGTTATTTTGGGCAGTAGAAAAGTGGTATAATGACCAGAATTCACAGAACTTCAAGGCTATACAAGCCCAATCCCAAGGTAGTATGTCAAAAGGAGGTAGTGGTATTTCTGCATGTGGTAAATATGGTAGAACACACCCGGGTAAATGTCATGATGGCCAGATAGGTTGTTTTGACTATGGTCAAGAGGATCACTTTATGAGGGAGTAGCTTAAGAATAAGCAACGTGGTGGAAATCCGGGCAATAGAGCTCAATCTTGGTCAATTTCTCCACCATATAGGGCTGCACCTAGAGGAGCCACTTCTGTTACTGGCAGAGGGGCAAACCGTCTCTATGCAACCACTAGTCGCCAAGAGCAAGAGAACTCTCCAGATGTTATAACGGGTATGATCAAAGTCTTTACTTTTGATTTTTATGCTTTGTTAGGCCCAAGAGAAATTTTATTATTTGTAACTCCTTATGTTTGAAATCAGTTGGAGATTCTTCCTTAAAAACTTTGTGAACCCCTATGTGTTTCTATGCAAGTTAGGGAGTCTATTCTAGTGGAAAGAGTCTATCGTGATTGTCCTATTTCCATCAATCAAAAGAGTATCATTGCTGATTTAATAGAGCTAGGTAGATTTTGATGTCATTCTAGGTGTGAACTGGCTCTATGCCTGTTATACACCAATAGACTACAAAACTCGAGTTGTCAACTTTCAAATACCTAATGATCCAGTCATAGAATGGATTAGTAGTTCAGCATTGCCTAAGGGTCATTTTATTTCATACCTTAAGACGATGAAGTTAGTCTCAAAGGGTTGTATCTATCACTTAGTTCGAGTTAATGACTCAAGTGTTGAGGTACCTTCCCTTCAGATAGTGCCTATAGTCAGTGATTTTCCAAAAGTTTTTCCTGATAATCTACCCAAAGTCCCTCCCGAAAGAGAGATAGATTTCGGTATATAAGTCATCCCAAATACTCGTTCTGTATCTGTTCCACCATACATAATGGCACCAGCAGGGTTAAAAGAGTTAAAAGAGCAATTGAAAGATTTGCTAGATAAGTGTCTCGCCTTGGGGCGTTCCAGTCATGTTTGTAAGGAAGAAAAAATGGTTTCCTTAGGATGTGTATAGACTACCCCCAATCAAATAAGGTGACCATCCAGAATAAATATCCTCTTTTGAGGATAGACGATCTTTTCAATCAAATTCAGGGTGCTTCTTGTTTTCCCAAGATTGATCTAAGATCAGGCTATCATCAGTTAAAAGTAAGGGAATGTTATATTCCAAAGATAGCTTTTGGAACAAGGTATGAACATTATGAATTTTTGGTTATGTCCATTGGTTTGAAAAATGCACCTGCAACGTTCATGGATCTTATGAATAGAGTCTTCAAACCTTATTTAGATTTGTTTGTCATCGTCTTCATTGATGACATAATGGTTTATTCAAGGAATGAAGAAGATCATGCTAGTCACCTAAGGATTGTTATGCAGACCTAGAAGGATAACGAGTTATATGCCAAGTTCTCCAAGTGTGAGTTTTTACTCAAGTCTATGTCATTCTTGGGTCACATTATTTTTGGTTAAGGGATTAGATTTGACACTCAGATGATCGAATTAGTTCAGAGTTGTCCTAGCCCCACATCTCCAATGGATATAAGGAGTTTCTTTGATTTGGTTGGCTATTATAGGATATTTGTTGAAGGATTGTCATATATCTCATCTACTTTGACCAAGCTAACTCAGAAGACACCCAAGTTTTGATGGTTTGAAGCTTGTTACAAAAGTTTTCAGGAGTAGTAAAAGAGATTGACGACCGCTCTGGTTTTGACTTGACCGGAAGGAACTCAAGTTTTTGTGGTGTATTATAATTGATCAAGAGTTGGTTTGGAATGCGTACTAATGCAGAATGGAAATGTTATAGCTTATGCCTCTAGACAGTCGAAGGTTCATGAGAAGAATTATCCAACTCATGACTTGGAATCGGATGCATAGTGTTCAATTTGAAGATGTGGCGCCACTACTTGTATGATGTGCATGTTGACATATTCACTGACCACAAGAGCCTCCAATATGTATTCACTCAGAAAAAACTCAATCCCAGAGAGAGCAGGTGGTTGGAATTACTCAAAGATTATGACATGAGTATGCTATACCACCCAGTAAGGCTAATATAGTTGCTGATGCCTTAAGCAGGTTGTCTATGAGAAGTATTTCCCATGTTGAAGAAGGAAAGATGGAGTTAGCAAAATATGTGCACATACTTGCACGTTTGGGAGTACAGTCATAAACTCCACAAAAGGAGGCATAATTGTGACCAATGGGGAATAGTCATCGTTAGTATCAGAGGTGAAAGAGAAGCAAGACCAAGACCCCATTCAGTTTGACTTAAAGTTGAATGTTCATAAGCAAAGAGTATTAATTTTGGAACAAGGGGGAAATGATGTGTTGAAGTATCAAGGTATATTATGTCCACCAAGGGTGGATGGACTCCAAGAAAGGATAATGGAGGAATATCATAGCTCAACATACTCCAACCATCTGGGTTCCACCAAGATGTACCGCGACTTGAGAGAGGTATATTAGTGGGAAGGCATGACAAAAGATACTGCTGAGTTTGTTGCCAAGTGCCCAAATAGTGAAAGTAGAACACAAAGGGAATGGAGGTTTAACTCAAAACATATAACTTCATAAATGGAAATGGGAAATGATTAATATGTACTTCATCATAGGTTGCCAAGGTCTCGAAGACAGCATGATTCTATTTCGGTGATTGTTGATAAAACAACAAAACCAGCCCATTTCTTGCCGGTAAAGACTACCTATTCGGTAGAGGATTATGCTAAGTTGTACCTTAAATAAGTGGTAAGACTCCATGGAGTTCCAGTCTCCATTATTTCAGATAGAGGTGCACAATTTACTGCACACTTCTAGAAATCTTTCCAGAAAGGTTTGGGTTCAAAGGTGAACTTAAGCACTATTTTTATCCATAGAAGCATTGACAAGTAGAATGTACTATACAAACTTTGTAGGATATGTTGAGAGTTTGTGTGATCTATTTCAAAGGAAATTTGGATGATCACATACCTCTCAATGAATTCGCTTACAGCAACAGTTATCATTTGAGCATCCAAATGGCTCCCTATGAAGATATTTATAAAAGAAGATGCAGATCTCCTATTGGGTGGTTTGAAGTTGGTGAAACAAGGTTTATAGCACCAAATCTAGTTCACCAAGATATGAAGAAGGTGAAAGTGATTCAAGAAAGATTGAAGACAACAAAGATTTGCCAAAAGTCCTACACAGATGTTTGAAGAAGGCCATTAGAGTTTGAAGTGGATGATTGGGTATATCTGAAAGTTTCACCCATGAAAGGTGTTATGAGGTTTGTCAAGAAGGGGGAACTTAGTCCTCGATATATTGGACCTTATTGAATCTTCAAGAAAGTGGGCAATGTGGCTTATGAGTTTGAGTTACCCCAAGACTTAGGATTGATTCATCCGGTATTCCACATTTCTATGTTGAAGAAGTGCTTAGGTGATCCTTCATTGGTAGTACCAAATGAGAATGTCGTATTAAGGATAACTTATCCTATGAAGAAGTTTCGGTTAAGATTTTAGATTGTCAAGTTCGCAAGTTGAGGACAAAGGAAGTTGCTTTAATCAAGGCCCTTTGGAGGAACCAGTTCATTAAGGAAGCGACTTGGGAAGCTGAGGACGATATGAAGAAGATATATCCACAACTCTTTGAATCCGAAGAGAATGTGAATCAATGTACTAAATTCTTGTCCTAGAACTTTATTAGACTATGTGTAAGCATGTTATTACTTGATTTTGTTGTTGAGTACTGAAGTGATGTTACTACCCTTATCTTAGTGAAAAAATTCTCTTTCGAGGATGAATGTTTCCAAGGGGGAGATATTCTAACATCTCGTAACTTTAATTAACTAAGAATAAGTTAAGAAACAAAAAATAATCATTGTTGGAAATAAGTAGGGACATCTTGAAATTTTCTGGCTTTGAAGAGTGAGTTTTGGTCATTTTCAAATGGTCATACTTCCAGCTCAGGAAAAGTTTGGATGATTTCTTTATATGTTTGGAAAGCCTTGGGGAGATATTTCCAACGCCACTGAGTTTGCTAAAATCCGATGTTGTTTGACGAAGATATGCCTTTCAAAAGTTGGGTTGTTGAGCTGAGGAAAAATCCAATTTGGATTTTAGTAAGGGTAAAATTTATTTTTCACTCTAGTATTTCCTAATTCATTTTTAAGTTATATTAGGGGTAAAACAAAGTCCGAAATGAGTTTTAGAAAAACTAAGAACGCTTAGGGCTTGGGAGAAAAGAGAAAAGAACAGAGAAGATCAAGAATTGTCCAAGAACGCCAAGATCATTGCGTTGATTTCGTCGGGGGTGATCCCTATTGAGGTATGTGAGATAATTCGGTGTTAGGTACTTTTTCCCACACCCAATTTGTTTCAACTCAGCATTTAGAGTATATGGAATGATGAATATGAGAGTTCTTGATGAAATTTGTTTAATTCTTATTGGTTGAATTGTAGTGTATCCCAAGTAGATTTGGTTCATGTTTCTGGACGGTTTTTGGGTCTAATATGTTGGGTTATAAAGTATTTGGAGATCCTAAGTGTCTGGGGATGGATCCATGGAAAATTGGGAGGTCTAAAATTTTGAAATAATAGAAGAAAAGTCGGAAAGCGCGTTTGATAGGCCCTGGGTCGCTGCGCCTACCAGAGCACCTCAGGACAGACTCTGTTCGTCTGTCTCCGGCCCTCCGCGCCAGCCAGAGTGCCTGAGGATATTGTCTTTCCGTCGGGCTCTGGCGCTCCGCGCCTCTCAGAGCGCCAAGACCCCCTGCAGGCCCCATTCTTTCCCTATCTTTTCGTACTAGTTTCTATGTGATGTACCTATCTTTCCTAGTTGATTTCAACACTCTAAAGTACATCTAAACATCATGAAATTAAACATGAGCTCATGATCTTTGAATCCATAATCCAATTAAAGAAAAGTTAAGATCAAAGTCAAAGAAGTTAGCAGTCAAGTTTAAAAGTAAGAAGCAAGTCAAAGTAAGTTCTTAAAGTTTTCAAAGAGTCTTAATCAATCATTTTAACTTTGGTTTAAGGCTCAAGTTACAAGTTGAGAAAATAGTAAAGTGTTGAGTTAAATTCTCAAAATCTATGAGGGGACTAAGTATTCCCTAATAATTAAGTTTCAAGTTAAGTAAAGAGCAAGAGTTGAGTTCATTTTTCAAAAGCTATAAGGTAACTAAGTATTCCCTAAAGGTTTATAAATGTTTCACATTTAAGTTAAAAGGAAACTTAGAGTTCCAAAAGAGTTTTTAACTAAAAGGGGAACACTGACTCCAAAACGAGGCTTTTTAAAGCTAAAAGGTTCAGTAAATTATCTCAACCCAAATGAAAGAAGTTTTATTAATAGTATGATCTAAAGTATGTGAGTAGTTTTGATAAGCGATGTGGGGACGAGAGTTCATATTAACTCAAGTCTCCATGTAACCATGAAGTCATCATGGGAGTTAACGGGTCATACCTTTTAGATGATCATATATTGTTATCTAGTGGATCCACTAAGCTAAGTAAGGTCCTATATCGATAAGGTATTGGATGGTCCTTGGGCAACATGAGGTAAAACCTTGTATCATAACTTAGGGTCAAAGTTATGGTTGTGGGTTAGAGAATCTCCCACAAAAGTTATATTATTTTCATATATAAGTAACTTGAGTTTGTTATTGCATTTTTTTAACGAACTAAGTTGTTTTACAAGATTTATATATATCGTATGTGTTTTAAATTTCTTTATATACATACTTTGAGTTAAGTATACTCTTGAGTTGATCAGAACCAAGGTAAGATCATCTTA
This sequence comes from Solanum pennellii, assembly GCF_001406875.1. Taxonomy (NCBI): domain Eukaryota; kingdom Viridiplantae; phylum Streptophyta; class Magnoliopsida; order Solanales; family Solanaceae; genus Solanum; species Solanum pennellii. The sequence continues at coordinate 38,538,448 of NC_028637.1, read as the reverse complement.
ATTCCCTCAAGCTTAAGTCGTCGTTTAGCTTTCCAACTCGCGTACTCGTACATTCAATGTACTAATGTCAGTTGGCCTGCATCATTTCATGATGCAGATGCAGGTAACCAGGATCTGCACACAACGCACTGTTGATCCCTTTGAGCACTTCACAATTACTTATTGAGCCTTATTGCATTCCGGAGGACATTCCCTTTTAATTCTTTTCTAGCTTAGTTCATTAGAATGTTGTCGTAGACAGTTAGTAGTTCAGTTTTTTAGTCGAATTTATCTTATATTTCATGTGTTCAAGTATTGAAACTTAAGTCTCATTTTGTCCAGATTGCTATATTAAGTATTTCTTTAAAACATGCTATATTTCTTGATTGATGTTAGTTGAGTCTTCCCCTAAGTTAAGTAAGTCAGGCCAAGGGTTTGATTAGGGTACAACAATGGTATTCGTATGCCGGCCACATTCAGGGTGTAGGCTCCGGGCGTGACATCTGTGTGGAAATACAAATTTATAGTTTTATTTCCTCCTCAATTTGAAAAAATGAATTCAGTTGGGACTCACATTTGTGGATTTCTAGGGGTGCCTAACACCTTCCTTTCGGAAGACCTGAACCCTTACCTAGAATTTCTAGGTTTCGTAGATCACTTTAATTTGGTTTTATATTTTTCTAAAATTAGGTGGCAACTCCTTTAAAATTCATTACAATTGAATCAATTGTTTATTTTTCTAGTCACCACGACGTTTCTCCTTATTTGAATAGAGTATGGATGTAAATAGAAGGTTTTATGAAAATCTTTTAATAAATCTAGGTGTAATCAAGGAAGAAAAAGGTACAAAAGGAATGACCCTAATTGTCCTTGCATTTTTATGAAAATAACAAGATTTTAATTTCTTATAATATTTTTGTATGTTGATGACTTGAACATCATTAGGACTCTTAAAGAGTTTTCAAATATTGATGAGTGTTTGAAAAGGTGAAAAGGTTTTGGTAAGAGAGAATTTTGTCTTGACTTACTGATTCATAATTTGATCAGTCAATATATACAAAAAGGTTTTGACGCAATTTTATGGATAAATCACATTCATTGAGTACCTCTATGATTATGAGATTGTTTGACATAAATAAAAATTCAGTTTGTTCTAAAAAGAAGGATGAAAGAGCTTCTTTGTGATGAAAGTTGATATCTTACTGCAATCAGTGCATCTTGCTACAAGACTCGACCACATATTTGTTTTGCAGGGCAAGATTAAGTTCCTCCCTAATAAAAGGACATTGAAATGGTGATGAACACATGCTTGAATATCCTCGAAGGATCATAGTTATAGGTTTATTCTATTCCAAGGAATCTACGACTGAATTGATTCGTTACATAGATGCAGAATATTTATGTTATCTGTATAGAACTCGATCTCAAGCACATTATTTGTTTGCATGTAGAGGCACAATAATATTTTTGCAATCGATGAAGAAGATGTTGGTAATCAATCCTTCAAACCATGCAGAAATAAAACTCCTCCATGAACAAGTTGAGAGAGCGTCTAGTTGAAATTAATGACACAACATATTCAGGAAATGTGTGGTTTTTATTTGAAAAATAATATATCATAATGTACGAAGATAATCAACTTCAAGTGAAAGTGTCCACAAGATGGTTGTTGTTATTAACAAGTTGAATGAGCAATTTAATTGCAACAACGAGTTCATGAAGAACATAATGATATTCAAAATGTATTCGGCTAAGCTTAAAGTCTCGTCATATTCATTAAATTAAGAAATCATATATCACGATGAGTTTAACGGTGCAATATCTTCGTGAATGCAATTTGATCACAAAGACATTGTTACTATCAATATTTGAGAAGTCAATGAGCAATATTGAAGACAACATCAGAAGAAATTAAGTGATGTTTTAATGAAGGGGAGTATAATACGTGTTGCACTCTTTTTTCCTTGATCTAGGTTTTGTACCAGTGGGTTTTCCTGACAAGGTTTTTAATAAGACAACAAATAATGTGTATTAACAGATATGTGTACTTTTTTTTCTTGACTGGAATTTTTTTCACAGGGTTTTTCCTAGTAAGATCTTAAGGAGACACATTATCTATGGACATCTAAGGGGGAGTGCTATAAATCTATTGAACAAGTGGATTTCCCATTTAGTTATTCATGAACCAATATTCATGTATGTGTGTTCCATAGGTGATATGAATCTTTTTTGGGATAATGATGTATCTATTATGAAATTTATCAAAGTGGCTTTTGAAGTGATTTCTCTACTTTTAAATAGAGATATCACTCTTCATGTAAGACACACCTGAATAGAAGAAAAATTCTCTCTTCCATGAAAAAAAAACTGTTATACATGTAAAATAAAAACTAAAGTGATACATATGTTGAATATCATCATGATCAACTCAATTGTGGTCAGAAGTCATGATAATCTTGCTTTGATTAAACATGAATATGCGGTAAAAAATTAAAAAGAAATGAATGTATAAATAATTATTACAAATAATAAAAAAAATATAATGTCAAATTCATAATCACAAAAAAAAATATCGATAATGTAAAAAAATTGAGATGCAAATGAGGAATATATGGCCTGTGGAAGGAGAAAGAAGCATGACAAGTATATATTTATACTAATAGGTATAGTGACTCATAATATTCTTTTTCAGCTTTATTTGAAATCATTAATAATTTGAATAATTAAAATAGTAACTTTTGTTATTTCATCACAAGTAATTGAAGGTTGAAAGATTTCATGTCACATAAAAAGAAAAAGTATTTAAAATCTAGTTTGCTATAAATTGACTTTTCTTTCTAATTTCTTTATAAATTTATTAATTACATATTAATTAAATTAATAGTTAATTAATGTATTACTTCTTAAATCAATGTATAATTTGTTTAGGATACTCTTTCGCTTTAAACTTTAGCTTGTAACAAATCTAGGAGGTAAAAAGACTTTATAATATTTTGATTAATAGATATTTAATTTATAACTTCGTATGTTGCACGCTTTTTCTAATATTTTTTTCGTATGTTGCACACTTTTTCTAATATTTTATTAAAAATTTATATTATATTATGATAAATTTTAGATTGTACATTAGATTCACATTCTCTTTTTTCCTTATAGGATATTCATTGATTGTTATGAATGTAATGAAAAGCTGGAAGTCTTCTTNTCTTTGATACTTAGCAAAAATTTTGAAAAACTTGATAAGAAACAAAAATATTTAAAGAGTTTTCAATATTAGAAAACTAAAATCAGTAGAGAAAATTGAAAGAAATTTTTGTTCACACCTTTTAAATTTCAATACCAACTTTAAATTTGCGACGAATAAAATCTCCTTATTTCATGACATGCATGATGATGCGTCTTCAGGTCGTACGTCCTTTGTTGAAGAATCAAATTTCGCGAATAAGTACTTATGCCAAAGACCTTTTCTTTAAGAGAATCCAGTTATTGTAACATGTCAACTTCTATAAAATGATTTTGTTTACACATTAGACCACAATTTTATTATGAATATATCAACTTGCTTAGACATATTATTACATGTAAAGAACAATGATTTATTATCTGAAAATTGATACAACTTGAAAAAGTTTAATTTGCGTTGCTTCACTTACTTCATCATCACTATGAAATATTAGCACCATTTTCTAGTTGTATTAATTTGCATTAAAAAAATCAAGTTTAACAAAATATATTGACATGTTCAATAATTTAGATGTGTTTAAATAAAGATAAACAAACATTGAGCATAATAAACTCATATATAAAAAATAATGGAGATAACATGATTACATGAGAAAGGAGAATATATAATATAGGAAATTGATGGAAGATAAAAAAAAAAGGTTACAAATTAAGTGGTCCAAGAGGTGACCTTTTAGTTTCTTTAACCTAACCCCTTAATATGAGTTTTTTTAAAGAGCATAATAAAAGTAGGTAACTTAAAAGGCCAAATCATTATTGCTCTATTTTTTTTATTATTTAATTTATTCCAATTCACATTTTTTTTCCAGATTGTTCCAATGCATGTTTACCTTTTTAAAATAATGACGATAAATTTGCACTTGCAAAGATCCATTTGGTTCTTATTGTATAATTTATTCCAAAATAAGAATAATATAATAATATGATAAACTAATATTTTAAAACTAATTAATGAGTATAGGGATATGGTAATTCAACTTTGGATTTTGAAGGTTTCCATTTTCAGTAATATATATATATATATATATATATATATATATATATATTAGAATTTAACACAAATATAAAGTACCGACTGTTGTTTATCATGTATTCTTTGATACTTAGCAAAAATTTTGAAAAACTTGATAAGAAACAAAAATATTTAAAGAGTTTTCAATATTAGAAAACTAAAATCAGTAGAGAAAATTGAAAGAAATTTTTGTTCACACCTTTTAAATTTCAATACCAACTTTAAATTTGCGACGAATAAAATCTCCTTATTTCATGACATGCATGATGATGCGTCTTCAGGTCGTACGTCCTTTGTTGAAGAATCAAATTTCGCGAATAAGTACTTATGCCAAAGACCTTTTCTTTAAGAGAATCCAGTTATTGTAACATGTCAACTTCTATAAAATGATTTTGTTTACACATTAGACCACAATTTTATTATGAATATATCAACTTGCTTAGACATATTATTACATGTAAAGAACAATGATTTATTATCTGAAAATTGATACAACTTGAAAAAGTTTAATTTGCGTTGCTTCACTTACTTCATCATCACTATGAAATATTAGCACCATTTTCTAGTTGTATTAATTTGCATTAAAAAAATCAAGTTTAACAAAATATATTGACATGTTCAATAATTTAGATGTGTTTAAATAAAGATAAACAAACATTGAGCATAATAAACTCATATATAAAAAATAATGGAGATAACATGATTACATGAGAAAGGAGAATATATAAAATAGGAAATTGATGGAAGAAAAAAAAAAAAGGTTACAAATTAAGTGGTCCAAGAGGTGACCTTTTAGTTTCTTTAACCTAACCCCTTAATATGAGTTTTTTTAAAGAGCATAATAAAAGTAGGTAACTTAAAAGGCCAAATCATTATTGCTCTATTTTTTTTATTATTTAATTTATTCCAATTCACATTTTTTTTCCAGATTGTTCCAATGCATGTTTACCTTTTTAAAATAATGACGATAAATTTGCACTTGCAAAGATCCATTTGGTTCTTATTGTATAATTTATTCCAAAATAAGAATTATATAATAATATGATAAACTAATATTTTAAAACTAATTAATGAGTATAGGGATATGGTAATTCAACTTTGGATTTTGAAGGTTTCCATTTTCAGTAATATATATATATATATATATATATATATATATATATATTAGAATTTAACACAAATATAAAGTACCGACTGTTGTTTATCATGTATTCTTTGATACTTAGCAAAAATTTTGAAAAACTTGATAAGAAACAAAAATATTTAAAGAGTTTTCAATATTAGAAAACTAAAATCAGTAGAGAAAATTGAAAGAAATTTTTGTTCACACCTTTTAAATTTCAATACCAACTTTAAATTTGCGACGAATAAAATCTCCTTATTTCATGACATGCATGATGATGCGTCTTCAGGTCGTACGTCCTTTGTTGAAGAATCAAATTTCGCGAATAACGTTCATGGTAGGATCAAAGAATTGAAGAAGAAAGGGAAGAAGAAGAGTCAAGAGCAACAAATTATACAACTTCTGTCGGACATAATGAAAAGTGTCAAATCTCAATTCACACGTGGCAGAATCAGACTATACATAAATATTTGTTGATGTATTATATACACACCGTCTGATGCTGCTAATAAGACAAATTACGATAATTAATGCACATAGTGGAGGAATAAGATTCTGATATACAATAGTACTAAAACAGTACTGCAGTAGGACAGGTGTATTTCTTTTCTATTTTCTTTACACACAACTTGTATAAATGTAGAGGAGGAAGATGAATACAACAGCGGAAAATTTCTGCAAATCATTGTTTCAATTTCTTACATCCTTCCACATTGTAGAGAAGAATGATATGACTAGTCCATTTTTCTTCTTTAAACTTGAAAACACCGTATTGCAGTAGCAACAACAGACTGACATTTCAGGTTCCGCTAGCCGCAATCGTGATTCACATCTCCTTTAATCTATCACTATAAACCTCTTGCACCTCCTAACTAGTGCATTTGTGTTGCTCCGTTTCACATGTCCGATCTTTTCAATCTCGCTTCATGTATCTTGTCCATCCCAAAAGGTAACTTCCACGTTGCTTTGTATATCTTCATTTCTAATCTTATCTCTTTCCTAATAAACCCCACAGACCTTAGTATTGTGAAACCTTGGACATGCATCATAAAAACCTTATTCATTTTAAACTATCACATAACACCAGATAAATACTCCAGTTATAGTACAACAAAATCTATGGTTTATAATTAAAATACTAAATCACAGATTGGCAAAGACTTGACTAAACATGGATATTCCTAAAACAAGAATTTAACATAAAAAGAGAGTTTACTTTTCAAAATCTAAATCAAAAGGTTCTGCATATATATGCAAGATAAAAAGTAGAATATATCATCTTAATTTCAATAAGGTAAAATGTAGCAAAGACAAAGTGATTATAAATAGAGTTAATGGTGAGAAGCACATCTAAACTATAGTACCTTTTTTGCGAGTTTCAAACCTTAACAACTCAACTATCACTCCCTTTGTATTAGAATAACACACATTGATGTTGAGTTGACCAAATAGTTTTTCCCAATCGACAACAGATCATGCATGTCAATTAAGCATCGAAGGAGAATGATAATTAAGGTATGAAACTCGCAAAAAGTTGATAGTTAGGTAGGTAAATAGAACAATGAATTGTTCAAAAAACATACATTGAGTACTATATATGGATTTAGACCTTAAGGCAATTGTTTCCCATTTCCTCTTGCTCTTGTTCAATCTTTCTTGCAGAATCCTCAACACCAATGCGGCAGTGATATAACTTAATCGACTCTAAGTACAAATTTCTCCAAAATCTGTTGGAATTTCATTAAGGTAGTTGCATGTCTTCAGGACAAGGTGTCTTAGATTTGGGAAGTTATCGCTAATAGCTTCCCCATGCTCAAGATCTAGGTCATAAAATAACAAAAACTTAAGTCTTTCGAATTAATCTACATCACTCAATGCCCATACTTGACCATAAGCTGCATAATATTTAAGCTTGAGCTCTTCGAGATTCGGCAACATGACAAGAGTTGACATATCTTCCCAAGGAAAAAAACCCAGACACCTCTGATACCACTTGTTAGAATCTGTGCGTCAACTACCAGTCATTGGACCAGGTCCCTTGACACACTAAAATGATAACAACTGTAAATAAATGAAGATTAATGACACATTGAGTTTACGTGGAAACCTCCTTGCTCAAGGGAGTAAAACCATGACCTGTCACACAGGATTTTCAAACCATTTCACTAATATTCAAGAGCAAAAGTATATTAATTACAACAAATGTGAGAAAAAGTTATTAATCTCACTATCAAGCAATAACTCTATTGCTTGATGAGCCTAAGCAGATAATACTCTATCCACTAAGCTATCACCTCTAGACAACATATAATTTTCTAGGCAATCTTACAAACTGTCCACTAAACCATCAATCTACTAATGACTCAGGATAATCTAAGCAACACACAAGTTGTCCACTAAATTAGTAGAACTTAACTAACTTAGAATTTCTAGCTCAGACCACACTGAATCCTTTATCAGTTTTAGGATCAGTTTACAATACCAGATCAGAAGAAATACTTCTAAAACACACACACACTCTATCTTTACCTTAGCTTGAATGGTTTGAAATATATCTTCTCTTTGATTTTCTCAGCCTTTGCAAGAGTTCTTGATTTGTCTTTTTCAAGTTGCAAAAACGACTTTTTGAATGTAGAGTTGTTATGATTTGTAGGTAACAAACCATAAAGCCATACCATTGGTTTAGGTTTTTGACGTAACTGTCATTTCTGTCACTGTTGGAGGCTGTGGACCAACTTTTTGTACTTTCTCCAGCTGGTAGGAAAAAGCATATTGAGCTGAGAACCAGGTACCTTCACAAGGTCCTTGTGTTTGTCAAATCATCAAAACTACAAATAACATTTCCCCCCTTTTTGATGATGACAAACCATGAACTAATCTTAAAACAAACTCTAACTCTCCATGATCACATCTTGAGTAACTTGAGCAATTTCCAAATATTTTCCTCCTGACTTACATAAAATTTGATACGCTCAAAGTATAATTCCCTAAAGAAGTATAAGCGGTCGTATCATGTAAAGAACCCAATTGTTAGGTTGGGATAAATCACAAAAGGAAAATGGTTTAGACTTAACTTTAGTCTACGATTATGTCTATTTAGTCAAGTCCTTTCCGAAAATAGTTAGTTAAAGGGGGGGTTTTGTGAAACAAAAGTGTTCAATTATTTCTTAGTAAACAAGTAGCAAGATTAAAACTTGGGTGTTTATCAAGTGACGAGAGAAACTAGGGTGTAATTCTTCCCAATAGGTTCATAACGCGATAATCCTAGCTATAACAATTCTTTCCTAGTGTCTTGCATGCAAATTGGTAAGTTATGTTCTCTGATTCCTTGGTCCGACAACTAGAGAATTTCACCCCATACGTTGGTTCGGATACGTGTGTCTAAATTACTGAATCTTACATTTACCTCATATTAAGCATGATATTCAATGTATGGCTAAGTTACTACTTCGCACCAATTGAAACTAGCCTATTAGATAGTGTATACTAAATGTATGTTTGTCATTCTTTTTCTATTTACTACCTCTTTGGTCCGCAAGTAGAAATAGGGCAAGTTTTAATGCGTGCACTCGTTAAAAACACTTCTAAACGAAAGAATTATCAATGCATGCAAGAACCTATTCTAGAATTCTTATTAAGCTAGTTTTACCCTGTTTATCATCATGGTTCCCACTACCCTAGTTGTGGATTTAGTTACCCATGCCTAGAAATACGTAATTCATGGTTGTTAAACAATAACTCATGTACTTACTTTAAAAAGTTTAAAGAAAATCCACAAATACCACTTGAATTAGCAAAAATATCTTGAGAATCGATTCCGGAAACTTGAAATAATTCCCAAAATCCAAAAGTTAAATCTCCAATAACAAGAGTATGAGAAATAATAAAAAGTCTAACCCCAAAAACGAGGTTTTAACCCTATTTATAATAACAAAGTCCTAAATTAAAAGGAGTTCAAAATAAGGAATGTTTTTCCAGAAACGTGTCTTCAATCGACGACTCCACTGACTGTCCATCGATGGAACGACGGACTGTCAACTGCCCGCGTCGGTCCATACTTAACATCTTCTTCATCCTTCATCCTTGCAATTTCTCTGATCCAATCGACGGACCAACAACACGGTCTGTCAATACACTTACAGTCCGTCGATGCCTTCATCATTCCATACTTAGTTATTTCTTCAACATCAGGTACTGGGACTAATCACTGATCTGATCGACGGTTTGCCAGGACAGTGCGGCAATTAGTCGACGGACCGCAGATCCTTCTGTAGCCCCACACTTGGTCAGAATTCCCCTAGTTGCTTCCATATGCTTGGACCTCCAATCGACGATCACCACCTACGGACCGTCGATGGGACGATGGGCCGTCGATGGCTTTCTGGGTCACCTTTTCTGCACAATCTTCTGCATTTCCATTTTGGACAACTTTCCTGCAAAACACAGATAAAAACACACTAAAATTACTACAAAAAGGCCCTCGACACACACTAAACTTAAGGAAAAAACATTGAAAGTACCGTGAAACCACGGTACATCACTTACAGAAAACTATTCATTGTTCTCCCTGACTTGCATGCCCCAAAACCCCCAAAGCCTACAACCATACATTTGTTCCTTCTGCCATACAATTTGTTCCCATGACTTTTTTTCCCCTGACATACGCATCCCAAAGCATAAAATTCCCCCTTTTGGCATCATAAAAAAGAGATACAGTAAACCAACAATACCAATAATACAGCCAAGTAAGATCATAGCCTTTTGGCAATCAAGCATTAGAGAAAACAACAAGCAATAGACATTAGCTAGAACAAAATAGGAATAAGATTCATTGCAAACCAGAAATAGCATTCAATACATTAAAATTGAACTAGGATTCAAGGGACCTTGCAAATGAGCCACACAAAAAAAACACAGGGAGTTGACAAGACGGATTATGAGGGGGGAGGCTGAAGGGAAAGGGAATGAATGATAAGGGTAAGTCTAGCATTAGCGTCATCATTGTCCTTGATTGCTTTCTCTTTCAAAGCAACAATATTGGCCCTCAATTCTGCATTCTCTTTATGTAGTTCTTGAACAATGGAGGTACCAGGTCCCCCAGTTTGCTCCTTGAGTAGTTCAGCCTTAAGAATTGCAATTTCAGCATCCTTGCTACTCATGCTTACAGTCATCTCTTCCAATTAATGCTTCAACTGATCCTGCTCTTCATTCAACTGAGACACTTTACTCTTAGGATTTCCCTTTCATTCTATGCATTCGCATTCAACTAGAGTAGTTTCAGCGAATGATTGCTTGGCGGTCCCTACTTTGCCGACTCCAAGGGGAATGTTTATTTACTTGAATAATTTTGTCAAGATGTATTAATAACTCATTCCATGTTTCCCTTTTCGCTTAATTATAATTTTGTACATGTTCTCAAGCATGAGTGATGAAAGGTCCAGTGATTCAAATTTGCACAAAGATTCCATAAGAAACAGATCAGCAGAAGTGGCAGAAGTTCTCTTCTCAGTTCTGGGAAGAAGAACCTTATTGTCAAATTCAAAGATCAGTTGATATTCACTCTTCATTGATTTCTTGAGCAATCAAGCACATAGAGTTGTTGGAAACTTGGAACAAACCTCAACAAATCCACAGAACAAGTTTCTCCAACCACAAACCTGATACTTTCTCGAGGTACTCCCAAAATATTTCCCAATAAGTCTTCATCGATGTTCCTTACTCTTGTCTTAATGTTGCCATCTTCCTGAAACTCAATGTTGTAATAGCACTCACGTACTTCTTCCTCATTAAGAACAGGAGACTTGGTGTCAAATAGATGTATCCATTATTGAATGACCACAATGTCATGTAGAGTATCCATCCCAAGTTGTGTAACAATATTCATGTCCAACACTCTGCCTTCCAGGACACTTACTTAGATTGTCAACAATTGTTTGTCTGTTGACATTTGAGTCATCCACATGGACTTGTGGACCAGGTCCCTGTTCAGATTGTTCAGGTTCCACTTCAGAAGTTTTTATCTTCCCTTTTCCTTCTTCCTTAGCACCACCAGCTTTAGTTGCTCCTTTGGGTTTCATGTTGTCACCTTTCTTTGTTACATTTCGTCTCAAATCAACCATAATTTTCGTATCAGGTACCCCTTCAGAGTCCGCCCCAGATACCTCCACCATATCACACAACGATACTTGGAATTTAGACACTTTAAAAATTCTCTTCCTTTAATTTTTGGTAGTAGATTCTGCATCAGCCAACATCTTCTTGGAGTTAGATCTGGTAAAAGGTCTTCTCCTAAACTCAACTTCAACAACCTTTTATTTCCCCTTTCTTGAGAAAGTTACTTCTCTCTTCTTTAGTAGTCATTGAATGGGGCGATTGTCACGTGTCTGTAGAATCTGAAGATGGATATCTTCCAAAATCTAGGGTTTTGTCGAACACATGTTGAGTTTCTCTGACTTCTTCATCCATAAAATTTTCATTTTCTTCCAGTAAGGCTTCTTCTCACATCAATGTAAGACTTTCAATAACCATGCTTTCACTAGCGGCCAAGATGGGTTACTCAGACGTCTTACTCTCTGGTAGATCTCCCTCAAATAGATGGTCGGACAACACTTCTAACTGATGACCAGATTGAGGGGAGAGAACTGGGTTATTTAAATCGATGGTATGGGATGGATTTTGAGGACTATTTGAAGCACTGTTGAATGGAGAAGTAGTCAACACTTTGGATTTATACCAGTAGATGAAGGAGTGTAAAATGATACAGGGTCAATTTCACTTAAGGACGCAAGCATTTTCTTCGATGAAGATGATGGTTCAGACATGTTTCCAAGAGAGACAGAATAAGCAACAAAGAAGAGATGAAGAAGAAGAGTATTTTATGGTTTTCAAGAGAAAGTCCAGAAACAAGTATGAATATTAAGTGAGAAGAGGAGGATGTCTAAAAAGAAGAGAAACGATGCCACATCCTCAGATTGGATGTGTCTCTCAAAGTTAAGCGATGGGGAAAATGGTCAGAATGACTGATGACTGACACGTGGCCCTTTCAACGGTCCCTTTCTAAACAATTTTAAAAATATTGTAAAGAAAACTAACTTCTGCAAGGACCAGGTCCCTAACTGCAAGTGAAACTCGATTCCTGAATGGTTCTGACCATGCTTTGTTTTGGTACTTCTTTTATGAATGTATACCTGCAATAGGTACAACATTGACCTTACTTAGACAATTATTATTAGTAAAGAGGATACCTGGACTGCACATTTCAGCCACCAAGGAAATTTCATGCTTTTGAATGACTTTAGATCAATTTGGATTCAATATTCCCAACTTCATCTTGTTACTCTCAAACTGGTCCTTGCTGAGAGCTTTGGTATCTGCAAAGATGTCTGCAATGTGATCATCGTTTCTGCAATACATCAAAATAATATTTCCCTTTTCAACATTATCTCTCAAGAAGAGATGTCTCACATCAATATGTTTTGTTCTCTTAGGTTGAACTGGATTCTTCCCCATATTGAGAGAACTGGTGTTGTCACACATAAGAGGAATTGACTTTATGCACACTCCAAAATCTTCTAAGTGTTGTTAATCCACAAAAGCTGAGAACAACAAGAAGTTGCAGCTACATATTCAGCTTCAACCGTTGAGAGAGCAAAATAATTTTGTTTCTTCGTTCCCCAGGAAATAAGAGAAGACCCAAGAAAATATGCCATGCTTGAAGTACTCTTCCCGTCTACTTGATAGCCTGCAAAATCAGCATCAAGAAACCTGACTAGATTAAAAGAATCACGAACAGGATAAAATAGGACCAGGTCCCCTGTTTTCTTCAAATATCTTAGTATCCATTTGGCAGCTTTTAAATGTGAATCTCGGGGACATGCTTGAAATCTAGCACATATTTCAACACTGTACACAATGTTAGGTCTACTAGCAGTTAGATACAACAACGACCCAATAATCCCCCTATACATGGTTTTATTCACAAGAGGATCAGCTTCATCTGCTACAAGTTTGGAATTTGTTCCAATAGGAGTATCTATAGGTTTGGAATCAATCATGTTGAACTACTTCAGCAGCTCCTTCGTGTACTTCTCTTGAGTGATTGAAGTACCTCTGATGATTGCTTGATTTGCAGCCCCAAAAAGAAAGTTAGTTCACCCATCATCCTCACGTCGAACTCGTTTCCCATTAAACCATCAAATTCTTCACACAAATGCTCAAATGTAATTCAAAAAATGATATAATCCACGTATACCTGTAAAATGAGAAGTTCTTGTTCTTTTTTCATCAGAAATAAGGTATTATCAATTTTCCTCTGTTTTAAACCATTCTTTAACAGGAATTTGGACAATCTCTCATACCAAGATTTGGGAGCTTGTTTTAACCCGTACAAGGTCTTATTCAACTTGAACACATGATTTGGTAGCTTAGCATCTTCAAAACCAGGAGGTTGTTTAACAAACACCTCTTTCTTCATCCCCATTTAAGAAAGCCCTTTTGAAATCTATTTGATACAGTTTGAATCCCATAAAAGCAACAAAGGCTATAAGAATTGTGATAGACTACATTCTAGCCACTGGCTCAAATATCTCATCATAGTCTATGCCATCTTCCTGATTATATCCTTGAACAACCAATATGTATTTGTTCTTTGTAATCAGACCACTCTCATCAAGCTTATTTCTAAATACCTACCTAGTCCCTATAATTGTTTAGTCAACAGGTCTTGGGACCAGGTACCATACCTTGCTTCTCTCAAAGTAATGCAATTCTTCTTACATTGAGTTAACCCAGTCTGCATCACACAAAGCCTCTTTTAAATTTTTAGTCTCCATTGTTGATATAAAGCTGAAAATGCAACTAGATTTCTTGTTTTTGATCAAGCATGTACTCCAGAATTCAATGGTTAAATGAGATTATCAAGCGGATGAGATGAATTGTGCTTCCAAGTAGGCCTTGATGCCAAGGGTTGACGTTGATGAGTATCATCCTCTTCATCTTCAGAATCCTCATTTTCTGGAGATGAGTTATTTCTTGATTTTCATTCTGCATGGGACCAGGTCCTTCAGATTTATCAGTTTCTTCTGTCTTTTCAGATGAATCTGGATCAGCATTATCAGTCTCCAAATTTTCACTAGATTTAACCTTACTTGCTTCACTTTTCTGAACTTGAAACAACTCATTCATCTTCATCATTTGATTTTGTCCTTTTCAGATTACCATATTCATCAAAAACCACATGAATACTCTCTTCAATGCATTGAGTTCTTTTGTTGAATACTTTGTAAACCTTACTTGATGATAAATATCCCACAAATAATCCTTTGTCACTTTGAGGATCAAACTTTCCAAGATCATCTTTACCATTATTCAAAACAATACACTTGCAGCCAAAAGCCCTTAAATAACTCAACTTAGGTTCCTTGTTGTTGAGTAGTTTATAGAGAGTTTTGTTCAAAAGCGACCTTATCAAGCACCTGTTTGTAACATAACATGCTGTGTTGACAGCTTCAGTCCAGAAAATTTGAGGAAGATTTGACTCAATAAGTATGGTTCTGGCAATATTCACCAAAGTTCTATTCTTTCTCTCCACCACTCCGTTTTGCTGAGGAGTTCTTGGAGCTGAAATGTTGTGATTTATACCCTTTTCTAAATGGAATTCTTCAACTTTTGAATTTTCAAACTCAGTTCCATGATCAGACCTAATGCCAGCTATCAAAATTCAATCTGGTTGAATCATTTTGAAAAACACAATCAGCACATCAGATATCTCATCTTTTGAACATAAGAACCTCGTCCATGTGAACCTTAAATAATCATCAAAAATCACCAAAATGTATCTCTTTCTGCTTCTGCTTTCAACTTGTAGAAGTCCACACAGATCCATGTGCAACATTTCTAATGTTCTTGAAGAACTCACTTGCTTCTTTGACTTGAAGGATGATCTCATTGGCTTTCCTTTCACACAAGCTTCACACACTTTACTTTCGCTAAATTTCAATTTTGCAGACCCAGGACCAGGTCCCTAGAAACCAATTTATTCAGTAAAGACGAGCTCACTTGACCTAGTCTTCAATGCCATAGATCAACGTTATCACCTTGAGCACTTAGACATGTCAGATCGTCTCCATGAGAAGTTTCTAGGTTTGCCACATACATGTTTTTACATCTTTGAGCAGTGAGAACCACTTTTTTTGTAATCAGATTGATAATAGTGCACTTCTCAGAGGTAAAACTTCCTTCATTTCCGTTGTCACGGATCTGAGATACGGTAAGAAGACTGTACTTTAATCCACTCACATGATTAACATTTTCAATGGATTTTTCAACTGATTTGCCAACTCTGCCAACACTTAAAATATACCCCTTCTTTCCATCACGAAAAGAGACACCTCCACCTTTAAGTGCCTTGAGCGAGAGGAGGTTTTTTATATTTCCAATCATGTGTTTGGAGAATCCACTATCTATGTACCAACATTGACTTCTACTCCTCTTGCTCACCTGCATCAAGTATCACTTGTTAGATTTGGGAACCCATTTCAACTTGAGTTCCGAGAAAGCAGATTAAGGGATGATCAAAGTGTTTCTTGCCCAGTGAGGTAATTTTAGGTCTTATTTTATCACTGACATTCGAACAGGACTAGATCCTCTTCTTTGAATTTTTTTTTGTCTTATATAAATCAAAAATGTTTCTTCTGATTCTTTCCAAGCTTTACATTCCCCTTTTAAATGCCCATTTCTACCACAATGAAGACACAACAAATTATCAGAAACATACACGTATTTACTGTGGGGATTTTATGGGGAGTAATATTCAAGCTTCCTAGACCCTTTTTGTTGTAGTTTCTTGGATTTGTTACATTGGAAAGTCATTTTGAAAATTTTTTCCATTTAGGAAATTAGTGAGTTTTTCTTAGGCTGACCAGGTCCCTTTCTAAGTCACTATTCCTTTCCAATGCTAAAGCAAGTTTAGTCTCAGTAGTTTTCAGGTTTTATTCCAATTCAATTTGTAAACTGGGAGACTCTCCTTTCCTTTTTCCCGATTTCTCAATCATTAAGTCCAATTGGTTTTTGAGTCTAGTTTTTCAGAATCTAGAACAACCATTTGGTTTTCAATGACTGACATTTCCATACCCATTTGCTCTGTATTCTCACTCAAACTTTCAAATTCAGCTTTCATGGAATCTCTCTCAGAAGTTAACTCTATCACAGAATAAATCAAAACATTTGATAATCTTCTCAATCTTTTAAGAGAGTAAGTATTCAAATTTTGCTTAGAGTCAATAAGAGTTACCTTATCTTCATCATCTGACTGAGCCATGAAAGAAACCATTTCATTGAATACATTTTACTCATCTTGAATTACCACCATTGATGCATCTCTAGGTTCTTCAAAATCTTCTGATTCACTTGAAGAATCACCCCATGCAGCAAGAGCTTTCTTTACTACATAATCAGCTGCAACCTTCCGGTAATTTTTGTCAAGTACCAGGTCCCTACGCTTGTCCTTTTCAGCTCTTGACCTTTGATCTTCTTTGTTTTCAGCCTTGAGTAGTGGACGATCCCTTATGAAATGTCCAGCCTTTTCACACTTGTGACAAATGTCATTGGCAGTTGCAGCTCTAGGAAAATTTCCTGTTTTTCTCAAGCCTTTGTTTTTTCTTACAATCTTCTGAAATCTCTTTGTAAGGTAAGCCATATCATCATCTTCACTAGATTCTTTTTCAGGCTGGAATTTTAGCATTAGAGATTTGTCCTTCTTGGCTTCTCTTTTTGACAAATCATGATTTCTATTCAAGTCATGTGTCTTGAGATTTTCTATAGAGCATCCATGGTTAAAACCTTCAGATCCTTTGCTTCAGTTATAACATCTACCTTGATTTCCAGGACTTAGGAAGAATTTTAAGAACTTTCCTAAATTGCTCGCTCATACTGATGGGTTCTCCAAGACTTCACAGCTCATTTGTGATGGACGAGAGTTTGGTATACATGTCATGAATAGTTTCTCTTTCTCTCATTTTGAAGTTTTCATATTAATAGGTAAGCATGTCTATCTTTGACTCCTCAACTAGTTCAGTACCTTCAAGAGCAGTTCTTAAGCAATCCTAAATCTCCTTTGTTGATTCACACGAGGAGACACAATTAAATTCTTCAGCACCTATACCACAAACAAGCAACTTCTTTGCTTTGTAGACTTTTTCAATCTTTTTCCTATCAGCTTCACTGTAATATTGCAGACTCTTTGGAATAACTCAAGTGATCTCACCATCTTTTACTTCAGACATTTGAATAAATGGTCCATCCAAAACAATATCACATAGCTCACTATCTTCAGCCATAAGTAAATCATGCATCCTTGTTTTTCACCAGCTATAGTACTTGCCATTGAATTGAGGAGGTCGAGTTGAAGATTGACCTTCTTCTAGATTAAGTGGAGCAACCGTTCTAGAACACGAATCACTCTCTTGGTGTTAACCAAATAGAGAGAACCTTCTTGATACCCCTTGTTAGAATCTGTGCGTCCACTACTAATCAATGGACCAGGTCCCTTGACACACTGAAATGATAACAACTGTAAAAAATGCAGATTAATGACACAGTGAGTTTACGTGGAAACCTCCTTGCTCAAGGGTGTAAAACCACGACCTGTCACATAGGAATTTCAAACCGTTTCACTAATCTTTAAGAGCAAAAGTAAACCGGTTACAACAAATGTCAGAAAAAGTTATTAATCTCACTATCAAGCAATAACTCTATTACTTGATGAGCCTAAGCAGATATTACTCTGCCCACTAAGCTTTCACCTCTAGGCAACTTAGAATTTTCTAAGCGATCTTACATACTGCCCACTAAACAATTAACCTACTAATAATTTAGGATTTTCTAAGCAACACACAGGTTGCCCACTAAATTAGTAGAACTTAACTAACTTAGGATTTCAAGCTAAGACCATTCTGAATCCTATATAAGTTTTAGGATCAGTTTACAATATCATATCTGAAGAAATACTTCTAAAACACACACACGGTATCTTCACTTCTGCTTGAATCGTTTGAAATATTTCTTCTCTTTGATTTTCTCAGCTTTTGCAAGAGTTCTTGATTTGCCTTTTTCAAGTTGCAAAAACTACTTTTGAATGTAGAGTTATTATGCTTTGTAGAAAGGTCAAAAACCTTAAAGTCATACCATTGGTTTAGGTTTCTAACGTATCTGCCGTTTCCGCCACTGTTGGAGACTGTGCACCAGCTTCTTGTACTTTCTCCAGCTGGCAGCAAAAAGCATATTGAGCTGAGAACCAGGTACCTTCACAAGGTCCCTGTGTTTGTCAAATCATCAAAACTAAAAATAACAAACCTCTTAAGTGGTTGTGGGAAAAAAGACCGCTTAAGGGAGATCAATAGCTTAAAACACATTAAGTCCTTACTAAAACACTTCAATGCTTTGAGTTTTTTCAAGTTGGACATATCAATGATGTGATTGACTAATAAAGCTGAATGATGGACCATCAATATCTTTAGATTGGGAATGCTAGAAAGAATTTCATTTGTACAACTGGAGAAACATAGATTAGAAAGTTCCTCTACATTTCAGATACTTTTCCTACTAGTACTTGGTAAATAGCAGGTTCCCCTAATATGTATATGCCTCAAATTAGTCATCATCCATATGTTCTGGGGTTAAATTCTATATTCATAATCATGCCCCTCAAAAATTAGAGTTTGCAAATTCTCAAGCTCTGAGATTGATTCAGGAAGACTATCATAAGATCAAACTTGGAGATATCTCAAATGAAATAACTTTGTAATATCTTGTGGAAATGAAAAAAAAAACTTCCATATTCAGGGAAAATGGCCAATACCCTAGGATGATGGAAACGGGAGAAAACATTAAGATTTGCAAAATGTTGATTTTTTGGATATAAATAGATAGATCTGGCAACGGAAGGTAATATCTCGAAACAGTGATCACCTAAGTAACCGTGAATTTGAAAAATTTAGCAACGATAATTATTATGCTTTTGTGAGGAAAGAGTACTAGGGACTATGTCACTTATCTCAACATGCGTAAACTTTGTTCTTTCAACTTCAGTCAAACAGAATTAATGGAGTAGATCATACATTCCACATCCTTTTATCTCACCGTTGAATCTTTTTTTCTAACCATTATCAAGTTTCTGCTGATAAGATCCTCCAAATAATCGTCTTCCACTTCCACTAAACTTTTATCGCTTCCCATCCTCCTAATAAAACCTTCAGCAATCCATAATCGAATCAATCTCCAAGTCTCAACCTGATAATCCTCCCGAAACCACCAATAGAAAGAAAGCAGGGTTTAAGGTTATTAGGCAAATGGTGATTACTCAAATCGAGCACACCTAAGCATTTATCTGGATTAAAATCAATAATTTCACCTAAGGTTCGGGCAACATCCATCCAACTTCCTACTGTCCCGGCCACTTTTAAGAGATGTCCCGCAATCACTAAAATTGTTAAGAGTAGTCCTTGACATTTTTGTACTATTTTCTTTCCAATTTCTTTCAACTCGAGAGGACAATCATGTTTTGGTCCAAAGATCTTATCACAATGTAACTTCCAACTATTTTCTAAATTCAAGAGGTTCATTTTATGAGGGCTAATAGGATTTGCATACATTGCTTCATTTGTTTCCCTAGTAGTCAATAAGATTCGACTCCTATTGTTGCAATCATGAAATATTCCTCTTGTGCTATCCGAAACATCCGTACTACAAATATCATCAACGACAACAACGTATCCTGGACCTTTCAATTTTTGCACCAAATTGGCTTACTCATTTTCATCCTTCTTATCATAACTATCTTTTCTGATTTCAATATTTGTTTGCTTTGAAATGTAATGCCAAGCTTCTAACAACACATTTCTACTTCCATATTCTTGAGATATTGTAATCCAAACACGAATGTCAAAATGATACCTGATTGTTAGATCATCATGAGCTTTTCTAGCGAGTGTTGTTTTGCCAATGCCACCCATGCCTGATATTGTGATAATATCTAGATCCAACAACGATCCTTTCAATCATTCAACTATTATCTCCAAGTCATCATCAAGTCTGTGCACGATATCATCTTCCAAATATTGAAGCATCCGATTACTTCTAGAAGAAGTTGTTATGCGGAATTCGAGATAATACGAGAAAATATAAACGCGAAAAACAAGACAACAGATTTACGTGGTTCACCAATAAATTGGCTACGTCCACGGGAAGAGGGAGACCCCCGTCCTTTCTGTTTGTAACGGGTTCGATTCAAGGCATTCAACAAATCTCCACCTTGACTTGAATTCTCCAAACAGATTCTTCAGACGCACTATGATAGTGCCAGGCCTCCCCCTCTTCCTCAGAGTTGCCCCGCAGGGCAATTACCAGCTTCTGATGTTGAGCAAGTCCAAACAGTGTTGAAACTTGCTCTGTGGAACCGGCTTTGTGAACATATCAGCAGGATTATCAGCAGTTCCTACTTTCTTCACCTTGATTCTCTTCTCACTTCTCAGAAAATGATACCTTACGTCAATATGCTTGGTTCTCTCATGATGGACTTGATCCTTGGCTAGACAAATTGCGCTCAAACTGTCACAATACACCGTAGCCTGATCATGATGCAGACCAAGATCACTAACCAGCCCTTTCAGCCAAATCCCTTCTTTTGCAGCCTCTGTCAAGGCCATGTACTCCGCTTCCGTAGTAGACAAAGTCACTGTAGGTTGCAAAGTTGCCTTCCAACTGACGACAGATCCTCCAAGGGTAAACACATAGCCAGTCATCGATCTTCTTGTGTCAACATCTCCAGCATAGTCAGAATCAGAATAGCCAGTAACCAAGCACTGAGTATCACCTCCATAAATGAGACCAACGTCAGATGTACCTCTAAGGTACCGGAAAATTCTCTTCACAGCCTGCCAATGTTCTCTCCCTGGTTGTCCCATGAATCTGCTCACTACACTGACTGCATGTGCTAAATCTGGCCTTGTACAGACCATAGCATACATCAAACTTCCTACGGCACTGGCATAAGGGACTCGTGACATATACTCCTTCTCTTCTTCTGACTGTGGAGCGAACATGGCAGTGAGATGGATATTGGCAGCACTGGGGGTATCAATAGGCTTAGATGAAGACATGCCAAACCTCGCCAAGACCTTCTGAATGTAGCTTCTCTGTGACAAGAAAAGTTTCCTTCTCTCTCTGTCTCTAATGATCTCCATCCCTAGAATCTTCCGAGCGGCTCCCAGATCCTTCATCTCAAACTCAGCACTAAGTAAACCCTTCAGCTTCTGAATGTCATACTTCTTCTTTGCAGCTATCAGCATATCATCTACATAAAGCACCAGATAGATGAATGAATCATCCTTGAGCCTATTGTAGTAGACACAACAATCATATGAGCTCCGAGTATAGCCCAACTTCACCATATAGCTGTCAAACCTTTTGTACCACTGCCTTGGAGACTGCTTAAGTCCATATAAGGACTTCTTCAACTTGCAGACGTGATTTTCCTTCCCTGGAACTTGGAAACCATCCGGCTGAGTCATGTATATCTCTTCCTCCAACTCTCCATGTAGAAACGCTGTCTTCACATCAAGTTGTTCAAGCTCCAGATTCTGATGTGTAACAATCGCTAGTAACACTCGGATGGAAGTATGTCTGACCACTGGTGAGAAGATCTCATTGTAGTCCACTCCCTCTCTTTGGTTGAAACCTCTGGCAACAACCCTGGCTTTATACTTGACTCCTTCTGCTGGTGATATCCCTTCCTTCTTCTTGAAAACCCATTTGCAAGTAATAATCTTTCTCCCCGAAGGCTGTATGACCAGATCCCATGTCTGATTCTTGTGTAGGGACTCCATCTCATCTCCCATAGCGGCAAACCATTTTTCAGAATCAGAACTTAAAATGGCTTCTTTGTAAGTAGACGGCTCAGATGTATCTACCTCTTCAGCAACCTGCAGTGCATAACCCACCATGTCCTCAAAACCATACCTCGTAGGTGGCCGAACTCCAACCCTCCTTGGCCGATCTTGAGCTATACTCCGATGGATATCTGATGGCATAGATTCTGGAATATCAGTTTCTGTCTGTGGCTCTTGATCCTCCTCTTCAGGTTCTTTCAAATCGCTCTCGTTCTGAATGACTTGAAACTCCACCTGTTTATCAAGACTCCCAGTTTCTGACGTAGTTGTAGGCTTCACAATGGTTCTAAGCAGAGAACTTTCATCAAAGACAACGTTCCTGCTCATAATAACCCTCTTTTCTGCTGGAGACCAGATTCTGAAACCTTTCACTCCATCTCCGTAGCCCACAAATACTCCCTTTTTAGCTCTTGGTTCTAACTTACCTTCACTGACGTGATAGTAAGCCGTACAACCAAAAGCTTTCAGATTTGAATAATCAGCAACTTTTCCTGACCACATCTCCATAGGTGTTTTGCACTGTATGCCTGTATGTGGTCCGCGGTTAATCAAGTAGCAAGCTGTACTAACCGCTTCTGCCCAGAATCTTCTATCTAGCCCAGCATTAGAGAGCATGCACCTTGCTCTCTCCAGAAGTGTTTGATTCATCCGCTCAGCTACACCGTTCTGCTGTGGTGTATTTCTGACTGTACGATGTCGAGCAATCCCTTCATCCTTACAGAATTGATCAAATTCAGACCAGCAGAATTCCAGCCCATTATCAGTTCGCAACCTCTTGATCTTCTTCCCTGTTTGATTTTCCATCAAAATTTTCCACTCCTTGAACTTCTGGAAAGCTTCACTTTTATGCTTCATCATGTACACCCAAGTCATCCTTGAGTAGTCATCAATAATGGACACAAAAAATCTGCAGCCTCCCAAAGACTCAACACGGCATGGACCCCAGCAATCAGAATGGATATAATCAAGAGTGCCTTTTGTTCTGTGAATGGCCTTTGGAAACTTGTTGCGATGTAGTTTTCCAAAGACACAATGTTCACAAAACTCTAGGCTTTTAACCTTATGACCAGCAAGAAGATCCTCCTTTGACAGAATTTGCATCCCTCTTTCACCCATATGACCAAGTCTCATGTGCCATAACTTAGTCATATCCTCCTGGTGAACTTCTGACGATGCAACATGGGCTGAACCTGTAACCGTGGAACCTTGTAGAAAATACAAAGTACCACGCATGACACCTTTCAGAATCAGATTTGAACCCTTCCAGACCCGCAAGACTCCATCTTTTCCCGACCAGCTGAATCCCTTGCTGTCCAAAGAACTGAGAGATATCAGATTTTTCGTCATCAATGGAACGTGCCTGACCTCGTTCAATGTGCAGAAGCTACCGTCATGTGTCCTTATCTTGATCGAGCCTGTCCCAACCACCTTGCAGACAGAACTGTTGGCCATCGAGATGCTGCCTCCGTCTATCTGCTCATAAGTCGTGAACCACTCTCTCCTAGGACAGATGTGATAGGATGCCCCAGAATCGAGAACCCACACATCTGAATGATGAGTGTGCTCATCCGCAACTAGGGCAATGTCTTCTTCAGAATTGGTGTCTTCTTCAGCAACAGCAGCAGAAACTGATTGTTTTTCCGATTGCTTCTTCTTCTTCGGACAATCAAATTTCCAATGTCCCTTCTCCTTGCAGTAATTACAAACATCATCTGGCTTTGCACCCTTCGACATCGGCTTATTTTTCTTTCCGCCGTTTTTCCTTCCCTTTCCGCTACTGGTGAACAGACCGGAAGGCTGTATGTCCGTACTTGTGCCGTTAGCCTTATGCCGTAATTCCCTGCTATGAAGGGCCGATCTGACTTCTTCCAGCGACACAGTATCTTTCCCAACAATGAACGATTGAACAAAATTCTCAAACGACATTGGGAGAGATACTAACAGAATTAGGGCAGCATCTTCATCCTCGATCTTCACATCGATATTACGCAATTCTAATAACAAAGTATTCAATTGCTCTAAATGTTCCCTGAGTTGTGTACCTTCAGCCATTCGTAAACCGAATAGACGTTGTTTCAGAAGCAGCTTGTTGGTTAGAGATTTTGTCATGTACAAACTCTCCAGCTTCAACCACAGACCAGCAGCAGTCTCTTCATCCGAGACCTCCGTGATGACGTCATCCGCGAGACACAGCATGATCGTCGAATGCGCCTTTTCCTCCAGAATCGCCATCTCAGGAGTAACGACGGCGTTCTTGTCTTTCGACAACGGCGCCCAGAAACCTTGCTGTTTCAACAAAGCCCGCATCTTGATCTGCCATAAACTGAAACTGTTCCTCCCTGTGAATTTGTCGATTTTCACGTTCAAAGCAGACATCTAGAATTCTCCAAGAACACCGATTAACCGAGAGGCTCTGATACCACCTTGTTATGCGGAATTCGAGATAATACGAGAAAATATAAACGCGAAAAACAAGACATCAGATTTACGTGGTTCACCAATAAATTGGCTACGTCCACGGGAAGAGGGAGAGCAGTTTTATTATGGAGAGGCAAAAACAGAATTACAGAATAGGGTTTGCCATAGCGTCTATATATAGTGCTAAGCTACGCCCTAACAGGCTTGGGCCCAACATACAGAATTGACAGATAATTAACAGCGAGACCCCCGTCCTTTCTGTTTGTAACGGGTCCGATTCAAGGCATTCAACAGAAGTGCCAGTCAATGAATTTCCAGCAGATTCAAGAATTTGATCATCATCAATATCATGACTGCTAGTGCTAAAATCAGAGATAATTTCCATCACTTCCTTGTTTATTGTATTGATTCATTAAACAACAGGTAGAAAATTCTTGTTTGGTGAACTTTCAGATGCATTTCCACATGTCCAGCTCATCTCAATAGCATCTTCTGCATAACTAGAAGCTACTCTTATTACTTCCTCCAAAGATTTGATTTTTTCCAGATCAAATCTACTTTTACTAACTTCTTTAACAACATTTTGAAAATATTCAGCAGTAACATGAAGGGATTTGAGCGTTTTATACGTTAACCTTGAACGAGTTCTGGATGTCTCTGCTGAAACTGCTCAAGTGTTTGAAGAAGAGAAATTACCGCTGTATAAGCTGCCATCGAATACTCAAGATATCATCGACACAGAGATTTTCACTTGGAAGTACCTTTCACAAGATTAAAATGATATCAATACAGAAAGATTTGAACTTGGTATTTACAAGTATTACAATATAAAGCTCCTCAGCTCTTTGCCAATTCTTTCTATGAAATTTTTGTATAAAGTCAGAGGAGTAGGTGTAACATCATAATTTATCCATTTTGTTCGCCATTTCATAATATATTCTCGTTCTTTTGATGGATCGGACACATTTTACTTAATTTAAAACGCACCAACTTTTTTAGATAAAAAATAAAACAAAGTCAGAGGAGTAGGGGTAACATCATAATTTCCCCATTCTTTATGATTTTCCCTTTCTTCTGATGGACAACTTTTACTTACTTGAAATGGAACCCATTTTTTGTATGCCTTAAATGTTGGAACACCTGAACAATAATGATAAAAATACAATGAAACTAATCCTACAACTTAAGCACATTACAAGCACTCAACAACAACACTAGCGGATAAAGATTACTCTTCTTGATCTATCAGGTTCTTTGTTGTATCTGTTCTGCTGTGCTTGAGTTTTTCTTTAAAGATGACCTTCTCTTTGTAAGCTTATCGGTTTTTGTTTGTCAAATCTTGAGTTTGAGTCTTGTGAGAAGAGACTATATCCAATGGACATAAACTTCTCTTGAGGTGTTTTCTTTGTGAGTTCTTGAAAAGACTTGCTAGCTCTCTCTTTATTGAATTAATAATGTTGTTTGTTTGTGTTGTACATATCAATCACCAAGAAGAGTTTTTACCATCAAAACAAACAACCTCGTCCGCTCTTCCTATTGGTGAAGTGCACTGCACTTTTCACCAACCAACCCGACAAGATTGCTTTTCAGTTGTACCCCATTTTGAATGTGGAAGAGCACTCTGTAAAGATCGGGTCCCCTGTATTTGTGAGGATCATCAAAACACCTAGAATGTAACAAGACCGATCATTTAGTTTGGGAAGATATCTTACTTCTCATGTACTGAGGTTTAAAATTGCAGCATGTTTCTGAATGCAAAATAAACTGTTCAACGCAACTGACTTCAAAACCTACCTACAGGGATATAGAAGGGGACTTCATCAAAACACATAATTTGAACAAGGCTGGAAGCAAAGCTTTTTCCATCTTCCTTTTAATGATCAGTGGTGCAATAAGATTCGCTTCCGTCCAAGAAGTATCTGGTTCCACCCTGACGGATCATAGAATGAGATATATGGAACTCCGTAAAATATGATTCAGAAACAAGAGAATTAAAGAATTTAGTGACGCACTTGAAACGCATTAGTGATTTGACAGGAAGCCATGTGAATA
Source organism: Solanum pennellii (assembly GCF_001406875.1). Lineage (NCBI taxonomy): Eukaryota > Viridiplantae > Streptophyta > Magnoliopsida > Solanales > Solanaceae > Solanum > Solanum pennellii. The sequence continues at coordinate 38,511,678 of NC_028637.1, read as the reverse complement.
TTTGAATGAGTACTTTTTCAGGAATTAATGGATTCATCTTTTTGTACAGAAGTTGGAAGCTTTAAAAGCTCTTATAGAACATTTATTTATGTGTTGATTTGTCAAGGTGGACACATTTTTTTAATGAGTTAAGGACTTGTATTTTTGTGTGTCCAAAATAAACAAGTAGGTGTTTTTCTTACGACGAAATGGTTTGATAGATCTCTGTACTTGTATTTCTTTGTATTGTGAACCCTTTTACTCTTTAATTTATCAAATGTACCCTTAAACTTATTAAAATACGACATTTGAAGCCCCTCTGATCATTGACCTAATTTATGTGGCATAAATATTGTTGAGTTGCAAAAATGTGTGACTATACTCGTTTTCAGGCGCATAAATACACTATATTTTATCTAAAAATATTATTTCTTTTTACAAAAACTTATTTCTTCATTAATCGATTCCTAGCCCAGCCCACCTCCACTCCACCCTACTCCAATTTCTCTTCTTCTTCAACAAAATCACCCACCATACCTATTCTTTTCTTTTCTTTGAAATCACCCATCATGCACGTGGTTTTTCTTCTTCAATCCACTTTCTTGTTTACAACAAATCAAAATACACCATTATTTATTTATTTTCAACCTCAATTTTTGTAAATTCTTAGTCTTTTTTATTTTAAAAGTTGAAACCATTGTTTGTTAGTTAGATTCAAAGAGGAAGTATGATATGTATTAATGTAAAGGGTAATGGTGGGTATTGAAAAAGGTTGAAAACTCCATTAATAAGCTTGAAAAACAACAAATGGGTCTTATGAATTTGTTAAATTACTTAAATTTGTAATTGTGGCTCATGGATTTGTGTTAGTTAACTTAGTTGAAATTTAAAGTCAAATAAAGACGAATTTCATCTATTTGACATGAATTTGATGCTCAAATTGTAAACAAATATGAAGATTGAAGAACATGTCTATTTATAAAAATTCAAAATTTACAAAAGTTAAATATTTGAGTTTTTTATTTTATTAAGATTTAATTCAAGACATGTCACTGAAAAATGACTTGGAATTACATGGGTAAGAGATTGGATTACAGACACAAAGATCTTATGAGAAAAGAGTTTAAAATATAGTGTTTTAACGAGTTCAAGGGTCTAGTTGACAAAATGTTAAGTTGACCATTTCCCTTTTTTCTTACCCTCAAACTTACGTTAGCTGCTTTTAATATTTCTCGCTAAAGCGATAAAAAAATATTCTCTTTAACTTCTTAATTTCTACACCAATGGACTGCAAATAAACGAATCCAATAAACTGGAAATCACAATCATATATCTTAATTATTACTACCAGTATATGAGACTAAATGCTAGGATATTAGAGACTTGTTATTCAAGAAAACATGGATCCACAATTGTCTCAAGTGCTGGCAAAGTCAATAAAGACACTTGACTAAAATGGAAATTACAAAAAGAAATCCAAATTCACCACATCAATACGAATATCAAATTGAGTACTGTTCTTGCACGAGGCAACTCACTGGTGACATCTCAAGTCTAATTTGGATAGACATTATAACATGGAACACAAACAGATTTTCTGAGTTACGGATCGGACGATACCACAAATAGTCTCTTTCTCATGATATGTTGGTAGCAGTTCAATTGAAAAAGTTAAGATAGTAGATTACTTCATCCATTTTTTTTATGAAAGACCATACTACAAATTTCTTTATACAAATAATGTTGCCTTGAATACATCCAAGACAGTGTTTCGGACTTGAATTCCCTGACATTGTCCAATTGAATGATCTAAACATCAAAGTCGTATAATTGGACTTGAATTCTCTCACATACCATGAAGTAGTAGCACAAGATTGAACTCAAATGTGTAATGAAACAACATTATATGATAAAAAACTGCTTTCAAAGGACAAATAAGTATGACTCCCACATAATTTAAAAAGTTTGTTCTTGGCTACTATCAGATGGGCACAAGTCCTATTTCCCGTCAATAAACTAAGGTAGACGAGTAAGAACTAAAGTGGTTACTTTACTGCATTGTTTTAATATATCTCGTGTAATAAGGCTAAGTATGCGCATGTTTGTCCGAACACCATAGTTATCACAACGGCACCTTCAGTATGTTCTTCTTATTTCATATTAATGTCAAGCCAATAATATTTATCATTTAGTTTTAAATTAGCGTCTCTATAAATCTGATTTTACTGTTATATCAAATCTCTCTATACACCATACACATATATGAAGTGTCGCAGTGTACACCATACACATATGCGAACAGTGTTCCATTTTCCTCATCCTGTCTACTTTCTTTAAATCGACAAATATTTACATGAACCAATAAAAGCAGCTGAGCTGATACCACTGATCAAACTTCCATCTCAAACAACATTTCGAGATTCACAGGATGATGTGCAAGAGGAAAGTGTAATTGCATAATAAAAATATGTCATCTACTAAAGATTGATTAAGTGTTACATACCTTCCTATTAATGAAAAAGTTCATTTGCTTTATCAGAAAACAAAACAAGATTTTAGGATGGAAACGTTTAAATTAGCAATAGCGATTCGAGAGTATGAACTAAAAATGCATTAAATTCAGAATTGAGACATGGAAATCATTCCAATGACAATTACCCAAAGAGAGTCATGTTTTCTATCGTATGTTACTATTCTTTCTTCATAACTATAGATGCCTTTGATATTGGTCTTCTCCGGAAACCCCTTCATTCCTAATTCTCTCCACATCTTTGTATTGACATCATAACACGAACATAAAGCACCTGAATTTAAGTTAAGTATGAATAGGATCTCCGCATCACGGGACATGAAGGATGATATAGGTCCAAAAACTATGTTTTTCCATATTAAAGGAAATTGAATCATATGTTTATGCCATTCTTTTTTGGGAGTCTTCTTGAAAATCTATAAGTCAATGAATCCATCTACCCAGTACCCATAATCTATAACCCCTAATTTACCACTCACCTCTAGCAACTCTTAAGTAAGCACACAGTGAAATCCATCCACAATATAATAATTTCGAAATTTTCATATTTGACATCAATTGCAGCATGATAACAAACTGATAGATAACTCCGCTAATGCAAACATACGCATAGAATGCAGAGCAGAAGGAGGAATGCTTTGAGTCTCTCTCCATGATTCATGTGTGCCTAAAGTTAAAACCCATTATTTTCTATACCCTTGTGGTAGTGTTGCTGACAAACACTTTGTGTTTCTTCTTTTGTGGCTCAAAACCTAATGAATACTTATACCAAGAAATATATTTATTTGGGTAGGAAAGAAATCTTGTGTTCCTTGTCATGGGATTTAAAATGGCAGCAAGTTGCATAAATGATGGTTCCCAAATACAAAATAAACCATTAACTAAATCCAACAAAGAATATAAACAACTATAGAGTCCATCAAATCTCTCCGTTTGAAAAAGGGAGTTAAAGATATTTCCATGTTTCTTTTGCTTAACCGCGTAAAATGCATTCAGTGGAGAAAGAACTTTGTTCCACCGGACGACAACTATGGATATCCACAAAATCTGACTGGGATACAATTGAATTACTTAATCGGGAAATGCATTTGAAACACACTAACGACTTAGCAGGAAGCCATGAGAAAATTTCAAATATTAACTCTTGAGGAATTGACGATTCTCTTTGTCCAAAACTCATCTTGTTGTGAATGTTGAATTTCTTTGAGGAATTGAGGCTGGCGGCTAGAGTTCATTTAAAAACACTACACACAAAATATAGGCTACCTTTCTTATTTTAATCTTTTTGTAACTATTTTATTATACTTATTACTAATGAAAAATTAATATATTTTGTCTAATATGCCCTCTCCAAGTCATGCTCTTTAAATTAATTACTATTTTAGTTTATTGTACATGTAAAACATTAATTCCCAAATTTGGATCAATGCAAATATATATGTATTGTGCATCAGTTCTATAGAGTTGATAAAAATAGCAGTTCTTGGTATTGTCTTATTTACTTATGTTTCTCATTCGAACTGATTAGTCTTGTTAAAGGCAGCAAACATTTGAAATAGGGATTTTTTCTTTTAATATTGAAAGAGACGAGTTGAGAGAGCAATGAGAAGATTTTTCTCGAGTTGAGACAAATTAGCTTATTTTAACTCATTGGATTTCAGTTAAAGACAAAAAGCATATGAATGAGTCCTGTTACCTTTTGATTGTTTTATATCTATACAATTCGTGTTGAAATATGTGCGTCCACTACTAGTCAACGGACATGGTCCCTTGACACAGCAAAAACAGTGCAGAAGAGTAAACAACACGGAGAACATGCACAGGCAGTTTACGTGGAAACCTCCTTGCTAAAAGGAGTAAAATTACGACCTGTTGCACAGGATTTTCAACCGTCTTCACTAATCTTCTCAAGCAAAAGTGAAACCCGGTTACAACCAATGTGAGAAAAGGTTATTAATCTCACGATCAAGTAATCTACGTATTACTTGAAGAGCCTACGCGGATACAACACCGCCCACAAAGCTATCACTCCTAGATAACTTAGAATTTACTAAGCGGATACCACACCGTCCACTAAACCACCTAACTCTAGATTACTTAGAATTTGACTAAGCAACAAAACAATGTTGCCCACTAAATTAGTTAACCTTAACTGATTTAGAATTTTATAAACTCGAAACAAATATGTGTATCCTTTATAGATTATAAACATATTTACAATGTAAGCACATAACACACTAAGGTCTAAATACAACAAGACTCTTTAGCACTCCATCTGGTTCCTTGTTGATGAGCAGTATTCTTCCTTGAAGATGACCTTCACTTTAAAGCTTATGAATTTTGAGAGAAAATCCAAGTTTAGTTTGCCAGATTTTGAATTTGTGTTTGTTGGAAAGTGATAATATTAATCACCACAAATTCATTGAGACAATCCCATAGGCTAAAGGCCTGGAGTTCAGAAAAATTGTGCACCTGCCGCATCAGAGGTGAGAGCTTTTGGTAGCTGTCTCATCACCTTTTCACGTTGCAGTCTTGCGGGGACCAAGTCCCTTAAAGACTTCTTTGTGAGTTCTTGAAAAGTCTTGTTGGCTGACTTCCTTCTTTAGATTAGTGAATTAATATGGTGTTTTTCATGCTAAAAATATCAAACATAAAGAGTTATTACCCGTTGGACAAACACCCTGCTCCATTCTTACTTCTGTAGTACGCTAACGCCTCACCAACCTTTGGCGTGACAGCTTTACAATTGTAACCAATTATGCATCTGATGGAGGAAACTCTACCTAGGACCAGGTCCCTGCATTTGTGAGATACTGAAACATACAATCTCGTCCGCTCTTCCTATTGGTATAGGACACCGCACTTTTGACCTACCACCTAACATGACAGCTTTTACGGTTGTACCCTGTTTGTATTTGGACAAGAGCACTCTGACAGGGACCAGGTCCCCGCATTTGTGAGGATCATAAAAACACATAGAATATAACATTTCCCCCCTTTTTGATGATAGCACACAAATATACCTCACATTGAGTTTATCATTCATCAAACTGTCAGCAGTTCCAATAACAAGGATATGGTTCCTTGTTAGATTGATAAGTTTGTTAAATCATCAAAACATCATGCCATGTTCGATCTAACATCTTCAACTCAACTTCGAACTAATATTTCCCCCCTTTTTGATGATAACATACTTACTCACCAGTTCCCCCTATCAACAATAATTCTTGGTGTAACTGGAGTTGAATCATCCAAAAAGTTTATCAAATCATCAAAACATCAACATAGCATTTTCTCCCTTTTTGATGATGGCATACTTATTCACCGCCTTCCCCTATCAAAAAGAATTCTTAGGGTAACTGGAGTCGAATCATCCCAAAGTTTGTCAACTAATCAAAACAACAACATAGCGTTTTCCCCCTTTTTGATGATGACAAACTTGTTCAACTTCTTCCCCCTGAAGAAAGGACCAGGTACTCTTCAGGTAGCTAGAACTCTTCAGGTAGCTAGCATTGATTCCCCTGTTGGCAAAACCATTTCCTCTTCAAGTAGCTAGCATTAATTCCCCCTATCGGAATGACCCATGTCTTCATCCAACAGTGGTAACACCATTGATTTCATACTTCTTCAAGAAGTTATAAAACCAATTATCTTATACCTTACCTTAACAACTTTCCCATTTTTGACATCATAAAAAATGGTTAAAGCAGTAAACCAAGTTGACAGAAATACAGTTCAAGCAAATTCATGGCCTCTTGGACAACACTGAGCATGAGTGAAATGGCATAAAATAATGAGACAACTCAGTAGAAACTAGACATTTTTCATCCATAAACAAAAGATCAGCCATCAAAGCATTCCAAATATGATTACAAATGAAAACCAGAACAATGCCCAAAACGAGTAATAAGGACTAACATAGAGAGATAGGAAGAAAAGGGATTACTTAGAGTCAAGGGATTGAAAGAATATAATTAATAGTTCATATCCCTTAGCATAAGATGTCAAGAAGCTTCTCTTAACGTACAACATACTCTGTAGCTCAACCTGTATGTTGAACCTTCAGTGCTGCCAATTTTCCTTTTTTTTAGCACCTAGTCCCTCTGATAGTGTTCTTTCAGAAGTTGGACTTTTAGACAACCCATTTCAGTATTCTAATTAACACGAAGAACTGTCGAAGCTTCCAACACCAGCCTGAGTTTCTCATAATAGAAAGATTTGTAAAACAAACAACTCAAGGCCTCCGAGATGAACCTCTTCAGAAAACTTTGAGTTCTCAGAGTATCAACTTCTCCTTTTTTTGAACATCATCTTTTCCACTTCGTCATTTTTCATAGAGGACCAGATCCCTTTTCACACTTAAAACATTTTCATCAGAGAATTCTCCAGCAAGAATAAAGTGGTTAACAATTTGATGTGTGTTTAGAAAGAAGAAAAAAGAGAATTTTGAAACACCCTAATATTTGGAAGGTAACTTGATTTTTTTTGGAAATAAAAAGAAATATGGAATATAAAGAAGTAGAAAATGAGGTAGCATTTTGGCACTCAAAAGATGGGACAACAATCAGATACCTGACTGACAGACATGTGGCAATTTCAAGGTTCTCATGCATAACTCAAACTGCAATGTTAAGAGTGCTAACCTTCAAGAGAGGACCAACTCCCTCTCTGTAGTATGAATGTCATTGCCTAGGTCTGTCCTGACCTCTCTATTTCTTCAGCCCATGTTAAGAGTGCTAACCTTCAAGAGAGGACCAGCTCCCTCTCTGTAGTATGAATGTCATTGCCTAGGTCTGTCCTGACCTCTCTATTTCTTCAGCCCTTTTTCCATGTATGTATACCTACAAAAGGTATGAAATTGAACTTGCTAAAACATAAATAACTGAAAAGCAAGGATACCTGCTCCCTTTGCATAGTCATGAAAGAGTTGATTGCTTCAGGTAGGATCCATTCAAGAAAGTTCTAGCATTTCCATCATCAGCTTGATTATTTCAGCAAGATTTCTAAGAGCTTCAGGTTGCTGGTTTGTCTGCAAAAGTTGAGTCCATCAAGCTTCACTTGTTGTAATATCAGCTACTCCTGAGGTACTTCTTCATTAATTTGATACCCAGCATAATAAGCATCACCATGTACTTTAAATCAAAAAGTCGCCTGATGCACAAAATGGAACCAGGTCCCTGTTTTCTTCAAATGTCTCAAGATTTTCTCATCAGCTTTCAAATGTAATTCCTTTGTACAAGAATAGAATCTCTAAACCAGGTTCATCAACATCTAGCTCCAAGTTAGTTGCTATGAGAGTAGAATTATTTTAGGCAGTCATAACATGAAACTTTTTTCAGTTGCTTCAGCTTCTCTGAATTGGTACTAGGTCCCCGACTTCGATCAGACGTCAATTACCATGAACGTTATGTCATCTTCTTCCCTGTAGCTAGGTTCCCATTCGAGTATAAAATTTGTCCTAGATTAGGGCATTAGTGAATATATCATCCACTTGATCTTTCATTTTAGAAAACTTCAAGATGGCATCATCCTTCTTTCTCATTATCTTGACTTTAAGCATGTTAAGCCAATTGAGTAGCTCAGAAATGTTCTTTTCATGACAACCAAAGGTACCTTTTGAGGTTTTCTTGATCTATAACTCCAAGAAGAGATTTGATTCTTCCATCATTCTCATTTTAACACTCACTATGGTGAAGCTATTATTGAGGAGCAACTTGTACAAGCGATCAGCTTGTCTGAGAACCGACTGTCATACTTTGAATCTTTCAAACCAAGCTTGATCTGCTTTTTTATTCTAACCTTCAGAATTCACATTATTAGTTTGAACTGCATCCTGGTTCATAATCTGCATCAGCTTCCTTGAGATTGCTGGATTAATGAAGAGAATGTTCTTCAGCAAGCTCACTATATAGACCATCTCTCTATCCCGAAGCAACCCTTCCATCTTAAAATCTTATTTTTGTTGCAAATTCTAAACTCTTCCACACTCATCCACAAACACATGACCATATATTTTTTTTACACCCTTGATAAACCTTGCTTGAGGAAGAGTGTACCACAATTATTCTTTCATCAATATTAAGATCAAACTTCTTAATATCATCATTTTTTGTCACAAAACATGTAGTATTCAAGACTTTTGTCGGAAGATATTTGGAAGACTAAGAGCCTGCTTATTCTACTTGAAGGATGGCCTGATGTGCTTCACTTTAACACCAACACCACAACCTTAGGCATCTGCAAATTTCATTTTGTGCATATTGGGTACCAGGTCCCTTGACACAAGTTTATGCAGTAGAGAAACGTTAAACAGAACATGTATCTCTTGTCATACCCCAGCAGCACCAAGTTAAATGAGAGTGTCACAATGAATAGTAATCTGATAAGCAGTACACATGTTCTGCATCTCTTTTCTATCAAGATCATCCGAAAGAGCAATATTGTGACAACCCATTTTTCGACAAGCACTGAACTTTATTTCATTCATCACAAATCAATGAAACATTTAAAAATTGTACTTCCGCCATTGATGTGGTACACATCCTCAATAGTATATCTCATAGATTTTCAAACCATGAATTTACCAAAAAAAACACCTTTTCTACCATTGCCGAATGAGACACTTCCACCTTGAAGTGCTTTGAGAGAGAGAAGAAGTTTTCAGTTTCCTGTCACGTGATTTGAGCATCCGCTATTCACGAACCAACACTGATTGCTGCTACTTCTTCTCACATGAATACCATATCACTTGTTAGCTTTGGGAACCCACTTTAGTTTGAGTTCCCAGCAAGCAGTTAAAGGAGTGATAAGAGAAATCTTTGTCCAGTGAGGTAAACTGATTTTGTTCAACTTAGGAACAGAAGCACGACCAGGTCCCTTATTCGAAAATTTTTCTGTTGACCAGTACTACCAGGTCCCTTCTTTTGCAATTTCTTCTGTTGATCATACGCATGAACATGTTTCTTCTTCTGTCTATTCCGTAGTTTGGAATAGTTTGATGAATTTTCTCCACAGTTTTTAAACACAGGACAGTCTCTCTTAAGATGTCCATCTCGACCACCATACACAAACAACTGATCATCAGCATCAGAAACAGATTTCTGGTGACGATTGTTTGCGGGATCTATCTTATCATACCAGCCCTCTTCTACTGTTTTTGCCTTGACCAATTGGATTTGTAAGAAACTTAGAGGAATTTTTCCATTTGAGGGATTTTTCCAGTTCCTCTTTTACATTGACCAGGTCCCTCTCTAACTCACGTTTCCTTTCTAATGCAATTTTGGTCTTCATTTCACTAGTGCGCAACTTATTCTCAAGCTCCAGCTGTAAGCTGCTTGCCTTGTTCTTTCCTCTAAAAACTGTATTAGTTACCCCTTTCATCTCTTTCTTCAATTCTAGATTTTCAGCTTCTAGAACAACCATTTGACTTTCAATATAAGATATTTGGGCAACTAATGCAATTTTTCCATCTTGAGAGATGTCTAGACTGTTTTTTATGGGATCCTTCTCACTTGTAAGCTCACTTATCAAATCAAGTAATACAACTGCTAGATTTCTCAACTTGCTAGTAGAAAAGGTATTCGAGTTTTGCTTGAAATAAGATAGGGTTACATTTTCATCAGCATCTTCCTCGTCCAAATTTGCCATGAAACCATTATCTGTGTTTTCAGAATCATTTGAATCACTTGAGGACTTCTCCCATGCATCCATATCCCTATTTACTGCCCCAAAGAAGACTCCTCTTCTGCTTATTTTGGGAAGGACCTGGTCCCACTCTCTGTCTTTACCTTTTGCAGTCTTGACAAATTTCATGGGGTCATCTTTATGCACAAGAAAGTTTCCAATGTAATGACTAGGAAGATAACTCTTGCCACACACTTCACTTAAGCTTATATCCTTGTCATGATTTTCTTTCTTAGGATCGGCCTCATCAACCAGATCTGTCCTTTTGTATTTTTCCTTGAGAAAGAGACCCTCATTTATTCTGTGCATCTATTGAACTTGCAGATGCTCAAATAGTTTATGCATCGTAATTACATCAGATTCTCTTGTCTTATTTCCATTCACAAAATCATTTGTGCATGATCTAGGAAGAATTTCCAGTATCTTAGAGACTTGCTTGACAATAGGAATAGGTTCTTCAAAGAACATGAGCTCATCTGTGATGTTGGAGAATTGGGTGCGCATTACATGAATGAGTTCACCTTCATTCATGGTGAAACCTTCAAACTAAACAGTACATATATCTAGCTTAGATTTCCTTATTTCCTCATTGCCCTCATAAGTTGTTTTCAATAGATCATAGATTTCCTTGGCTTATTCACAAGATGAAATCAGTTCATATTCATTTATACTAAGGCCACACATCAGTAGCTTCCTTGCTTTATGATTTTTCTAAACTAATAGTCTGTCAGAGTCATTATATTATTTTCTAGTTTTGGGAATGACTCTTGTGACCTCTCCATCATTAACCTCCATAGTTGGCACATAACGACATTCACATATGACGTCCCATACTTCACTTTCCTCAGTCATGAGATAGTCTGTCATCTGAATCTTCAAATATTTATAAAGCTTAGTATAAAAAAGAGGAGGTCTTGTGGGAGATTGATTTCTTTGCTTATTAAGTAGTGACGCTATTTTTCGCATGAACTTCTCTCTTGGGGTTTACCAGATAGAGACCACCTGCTCTGATAACACTTGCTGCAATGTGTGTGCTCACTACAAGTCAACGGACCAGGTCCCTTGACACATCCAAAATAGTGCAGAAGAGCAAACAACACGGAGGACACAACACAGGCAATTTACGTGGAAACCTCCTCGCTCAAGGGAGTAGAACCACGACTTGTTGCATACGCGGATACAACACCACCCACTAAGCTATACCCCTAGATAACATAGAATTTGCTAAGCGGATACCACACCGCCCACTAAATAACCTAACTCTAGATGACTTAGAATTTGACTAAGAAGCAAAACAATGTTGCCCACTAAATCACTTAACCTTGACTGATTTAGAATCTTACAAACTCGAAACAAATATCTGAATCCTTTATAGATTAGGAATAAATTTACAATGTAAACACATAAGACACTAAGCTCTAAATAAAACAAGACTCTTTAGCACTCCATCTGGTTCCTTGTTGTTGAGCAGTGTTCTTCCTTGAAGATGACCTTCACTTTTCATGCTTATGAATTTTGAGAGAAAATCCAAGTTTAGTTTGTCAAATCTTGAATTTGTGTTCGTTGGAAAGAGATAATATAAATCACCACAAAATCGTTGAGACAATCCCATTGGATGAAGGCCTGGAGTTCAGAAAAGATGTGCACCTGCCGCATCAGAGGTAGCAGCTTTTCTGACAGCTGTCTCATCACATTTTCATGTTGCAGTCTTACGGGGACCAGGTCCCTTAAAGAATTCTTTGTGAGTTCTTTAAAAGGCTTGCTGGCTGACTTCCTTCTTTAGATAAATTAATTTAATATGATTTTTGTCATGCTAAAAATATCAAACATAAAGAGTTATTACCCGTTGGACAAACACTCTGCTCTATTCTGATTGGTGTGGTACGCTGACGCCTCACAAACCTCTGACGTGACAACTTTACAGTTGTAACAAATTATGCATCTGATGGAGGACACTTTGCCTGGGACAGGGTCCCTGCATTTGTGAAATACTGAAACATACAATCTCGTCCGCTCTTCTTATTTGTGTAGGATATTACACTTTTCACCTACCACCTAACATGACAGCTTTTACGGATGTACCCCATTTGTATTTGGACGAGAGCACTCTAACAAGGACCAGGTCCCCGCATTTGTGAGGATCATCAAAACACATAGAATATAACATTTTCCCCCTTTTTGATGATAGCACACAAATATACCTCACACTGAGTTTATCATTCATCTCACTGTCGGCAATTCTAATAACAAGAATATTGTTCCTTGTTAGATGGATAAGTTCGTTAAATCATCAAAACTTCATATAAAATTCGAGCAAACATGTTCAGCTCACCTTCGAACTAACACTTACAAAGCCCATTAATTTCTAATTTTCTCCACAGAAACATAAAGCAGCCAACCTTAAGTTCACCATGAATTAAATCTTCCCATCGCAAGAAGTGCATGATAATATTGAAGGAAAGTGAATGATATAAATATTCTATACTTCTTCTTCCTGAGTTTGTTCTAAAATTCATAAGTGGATATGTCTATGTCCTGTTTCATATTCAATGACGGCTACTTGACCCTTCACCTCTATTTTTTGTTGTAACATCAAATGAAGCTGCAACAATTCTTTTATGGATAACAAACTTATAAAGAATTCCATTAATGTAAACCCTACGAATCAAGATCTGAACTAAGAATAAAATAAAACAATATCTTTTTTTGGGACAATATTCTGATTTATATTAATAACTTTGAACAATTACAACTAAGAATGGAAATACGAGTACTAAATTGAACTACTCCAGAGACCCCTTTAATAAATGTTGCTTTTCTTCGAAGTTGAAAGTGCTAGTAAGCTCAGTAAAGTCCATGCTAACTGTATATATTGTTTTCAAAAACCACATCATACTTCTCCACGGGGAAAGCTATGAAGTCCAGACAATTTCTAATGCCCGAACTCTTAAAAAATGTATGTGTCGGATCCTTCAAAAGTAGTGCATTGTGGAGAATCCAACACGGATGCGGCAAGAAATCCTTGACTATTTCAGATGTGGTTTCTAAGGTGTTATTACCCAAAGTCACATATCCGACCTTAGTAGGTACTCCTGTCTCCACATCAATGAAATTGTGAATCTACCCTCCATGTAAAAGGATCTGGATTAGTTGCTTATCATTATATATAGCGAGTGAGAGCACAAAATGTAATCATGGGACTCTCCCCATCAACAACTGCTTCACTGATCTCAACTTGTGTCTCCTTAGCCTCAGTATCATAAAATTAACTTTTTCAACCTTAACTGATGTAGAGCAAGAAAATTGGTTTCAGTGACTCCCCGTCCAAAACCAGAAGTAGGTGATGGAGGCATATATGCACTGCTGTATTGACAATAAAATAGAACAATCGGTCAAGCTCTTTCTGAACCAATGAGAGCTGTTCAGCATGTACAGATTTTGTATGCGCTTTGGAGCTACAGTTTATTTCGTACACTTTGGGGCAATTTTTAGCAAAATACATAAATGAAGGATATAATAGAGACCTTCTATGAGAGTCAAGAGGCATTTTTGGCCCTTTTAAGACTGCTGTAGTTTGTTTTGTTTAAATGTATTCATCCGAAGGCCCTTTTAAGAGTGATGTAGTTTCATGAAGGTGACATTCTCTTTTGACATATACCAATAAGAGTATCTACTTGAACCTGCCTACTATTTTCAGATCGAAAATAAGAGCAGTTCAGGTGAAACCACTGACCCCTAGTGATCAAACTTCCATCTTGGACAAAAATTCTCCTAAGCAGAGGAGAAAGGAGAAACTGGAGCAGTCATTGAAAAAAAAGTTTTGGCAGATGATCCTGTTGGTTCGGGCCTGTTGGATACTGGATTTTCTGAGTTATGGATCGGTAGATCCTCATTTCAGATACCAAAACTTGAATCTTCCATCAGATGGCCTGTACAAAAATATTTTCAAACTCGGTAACTGCAGATTTCGCAAATGATTTTGTCTTAATTAAATTCAAGACTGTATTTTAGACTTCAATTCCTTCACATATCGTTCAATTGAATGATCTAAAGATTCAAGTTTTGGCTTTTCCAGTTGGCTATTTTCTAACTCTTCTTCAGTTGCCTCAAAAATAAGGTAAAAGACATAGCCATTGAAAAAGTATTGGCTATTTAGTAAAATCTCGCTAGGGGAGGGAACAGTATATATCTCATCTTTAATCGGAAATACATATATGAATGGTAAAGCACCTACATAACATGTAGAATTAGTCCATTAACAGACAGACAGGTATATATAACCTCTGCTGTTATGTCAAATACATTTGTGCACTCAAGCATAGATTATTGTATAGACTGAACTCCATTTTGCTGCATTCTCAAACCATCCATTAGGCCGAGATTACCGTAACTTTGGTCCATGGTTTCCTCGTTTCTTCCATCTTTTGATGAAAGACCATCATGAGGAGTCTAAACAAAAATATTTTCAAACTCGGTAACTGCAGATTTCCCAAATTATTTTGACGTGAACAAATTCAAGACTGTGTTTTGGGCTTGAATTTCCTCACATATCGTTCAATTAAATTTTGGGCTTAAGAAGTATATATAACTCAAACTTACATTAATTGTGAACAAAAAACACAAGCTCCGTTGTATTACCATACTTACTGTTCCTACGGTCGTATGACTTTGCAGCATTAAAATTGGGTTTTTAAAAAATAATAATTTCAGTTCCGTTGCAATAATATTTTTTTTTTACAATTTTAAACTAAAATAAAATAAATTTCAAATTTTAGGCAGTCCTAGTTGTAATGTACTACAAAGAATATAAAATGAAATAGAGTCCTACCAGGAAACAGAGAGGCAAAGGGAACATAAGAGGCTAGAAGGAAAAAACAACTTTAGCCGCCAGTCAGCCTTCAACGTTATGAGTTCTTCCGGCAACATTATGGAAAAGTCTCTGCCTTTGTTCATCAACTTGACAATCTTTACAACTCTAACCCTGCATATTCTCATTTGAATTATGTTAATGGTTTATTTTGTGCTTGGGAATCATGTGTATGCAACCTGCTGCAATTTGCAATCCCAGCACAAAACAAGTAAGATAAAGTAAGATTTCTGCACAACCCAGAAGAAGGAAAATGCTTGAATAAATTTTCATTAGGTTTTGAGTCAAAAGAAAACAAGTACAAAGTTCTCTAGACAACATATCATCCTCGAGAAAGGCGCACAAAGTACTGAGTTTTCACTTTAGGCATAGAAAAATCATGGAGAGACACTCACAAAATTTTTCCTTGTATTCCGTATTGTATTCCCAGTGTTTGAATTAGTGGAGTTATCTATCAATTTGATATGGACGATTATATATCTATAGTTGCATTTTATGTTAAATCTAAAAAAATTGAAAATATTGCATTCTGGGATGCAATTGAGTTCATGTACAATTACCAATTGATCGAGGTGAAGGGTAAACTAGGGTCATAGATTACAGAAAATGGGTAAGCGGATACTTTGACTTATGGATTTTAAAGAAGACTACAAAAAGAGAACGGGAGAGACATATTATTGGGTTTCCCTCGATACGGAACACTAGAGAGCCTAGATTTGCATCATTCTTCGATGAGGAGATTGTATTCGTCGTGAACTCAGGTGATTTATGTTGTTTGTGTTATGATTTCACAAGAAAGAGTTGGAGAAAATTGAAAATCAAGGAGCCTCCTAAGCAAAAAGACATCAAAGGCATTTATAGTTATGTTGAAAGTCTTTTTCCCTCTGGGTATGTTTGTTGAAAATGGAAGGTATTCATGAGTGTTTGTATGTCAAATATCTTGTTGATGACCTTTCAACAACTGTTTCATTTTACGATAAGATTTTGTTCATTCATGTAGTAATGCTATGAAAAAACAATGTTGTGGCATAAGAGATTATATTCTAAATATTGCAAGTCTTTGAAGTGAAAATATTGTGTATTTTTTTTATTTCCTATTAGAGCTGACTATTCTTGTTAAAGGCAGCAACATTTGATAGATGGGTTCTTTTATAAGAGAGACGAGCTGATAGAGCCATTTGCCTTTTGGAATTTGTCTCTACATGTATCGATATATCTTATTTTTCAATTATTTCTATTAAACAAGGGTAAAAGCCAAATATACCCTTCAATTTTGCGATTTAGAATTGATATACCCCTTATTTGAATAGTAATGAATATATTGATCTCTTAAATCCGGGTGTTATGATGTCAAAAGAAAGAGTTGGAAGGTATATATCGAATCTTTAACAGGAAATAAATATATGAGTTCGTGTGTAAAATGGTAAAGCACCTACATAACCTTTGTTGTTATGTCAAATACCTTTATACATACATTTGTGCACTCAAGCTCACATTATTGTTACTCCATGTTTAACTAGTTTGTTTCTTTTCTTTGATTTGGATAACAACCCTATGGAAAAAACAATAGAGTTCCTCGTATGCATCTGAATTAAATACGATGCTCCCTTTGTAATTTAAAACCAGTGAACCATAACAACAAACTTTTGAGATCAACAAGATTTGTGCATAGAGAAGGTATTGAAACCATCCATACAGATTCAGTTAGTGGAGTTATCTATCAGTTTATTAATGGTGTATAGTTGAAAAATCTGAAACAAAATCAATAACTTGACCAATGCAATTCAAACTAAAAAAACTGATTGATATATCCGAAACTATTGCATTGTGGAATGAATCTCATGAGTCAATGTACTTTTACGAGTTGATACAGGTGAAGGCTAAATTAGAGGTCATATATTACAGAAAACAGGTAATATCATTGGCTTTCCCTCCACATGGAACCATATATTACATTTTCAATCAGTGGTAGTTCTATTACTCAATTGTGTGTTTTGGCTTTGAACATTACGTTCCATCTGTTTGCCCATATTTTTCATATTGTAGCATTATTTTGAGCTGGTTACCTTACTAATAGTAATTGAGCAAGAAAGTCACTCTGCCTCTGCCTCCCTTCTTCACATGGAACCAATGAAATAACTCAATGAGAAATACTCTGTTTTCAAGTAGTTTGCATCGTCTTCATCATCACCATATTACTAAGAACAGAATCAACATTCTCCTTAAAAATCTGCTAGTCTCACTTTCATCATTTGGAGTCACAGAAGTTGCATACAACTGAAACGAGTGTTGGTGTTTGATTGTCTAACGGGTTCCACTTTCCTTATCTTGTCTACTTTTTTGGATCGACAAATATTTACTTGAACCAATAAGAGCATTTCAGCTGATACCACTGATCAAACTTTTCCTTGGATTGCGAGAAAGTTGAAGCATAACAGTAAAGTATGGAAATCCACTGTCAATTTTTTGCAGAATGTCTCTCAAAGTGAGAGTCTTTCCATTATATAGTGAGAATAAATATTACACATCCCTAAAGATCCATCATTTCTATCCCTAAAGATCAGATATTATATCTCTAGAAATCTGATTTCTTTCCCTAATGATTAGTTATTCTATCTCTACAAATCTGTTATTCAATCCCTCCAAATCCGCTATTCTATCACAATATTTATTCCTTTGATTCCATAACAAATATATATAATCATGCTAATTTATATCACTATCTAAATATATTAATATATACAATTATTTAGATTTCCATCATTGTAACATCCCCCCTCAAATTGATGCCGGTGGATCAAGAAGCATCAATTTGCCTACTATAATCTGATGGCATTGTCGTGCCATAGATTTTGTAAACGCAACAGCTATTTGAAGATCACTGGATACATGTGAAAGAGTAATGACTCCTCTGTCTACATCTTCTCGTATATAATGACAATCTACTTCTATGTGTTTGGTCTTCTCATAAAAAACAAGATAAGTAGAAATTTGAATAGAACTTGTATTATCAGCATGGAGAGGAGTAGGATGAGATTGAGAAAATCCAATCTCAGCAAGTAATCCATGAAGCCATACAACCTCAGAGCAAGCAGTAGACATGGATCGATATTCAGCCTCTGTTGAAGATTTTGACACACGATCTTGCTTTTTACTCTTCCAAGATACAATGACTCTCCAAGAAACACGCACCAACCAGTGACTGAATGACGAGTATCAGGACATCCCGCCCACTCAGAATCACTAAAAGCATTAAGACCAGTAGAGGAACCACTTGAAAAGAATAATCCAAGATGTTCCTAGAAGATACCGAATGATGCGACGAACAGCCAACAAATGGAGATGACGGGGATCTTGCATAAGCTTACTAACTTGTTGAACTGCAAAAGAGATATCAGGCCGAGTAATAGTAACGTATTTTAGATTCCCAACTAATTGTCGGAACATAGTTGGATCAGGAAGAATATTGCCTTCCTCCTGACGATACTTCACACTCAATTCCAATGGAGTATGTACGGAGGAGGAATCTTGAAGACCAGCCAAAGAAATCAAATCCTAAGCATATTTGTGATGGTTTTGAAACACACCTGAAGCAACATTATGAACTTCCAAACCCAAAAAATATGTAAGAGTACCAAGATCTTTCATATGAAAAAAATCTTTAAGTTGTTGTTGGACGCTATTGATTAGTGAAGAATCGGTTCCTGTGATAATAATATCATCTACATACACCAAATGAAGAACACAACCTGCAGATGCTTTTCGAAGAAACAAAGATGAGTCATATTTGCTCTGCTCAAAAGAAAACTATAGCAAAGTAGATCGGAACTTATCAAACCAAGCTATTGGAGCTTGTTTTAATCCATACAAAGACCGCTTTAACTTGCATACATCTAATGTAGGCGATAAGAACAAACCATGTGGAGGTTTTATGTAAATATCTTCTTTGAGATCACCATGGAGAAAAACATTTTTGACATCCATTTGATAAAGAGACCATTTTTGTGAAGCAGCAAGGGAAATAACAGTTCGCACCATAGTCATTTTTGCTATGGGTGCAAAAGTCTCCTCATAGTCCACACCATACTCTTGTTTGTTACCAAGAACAACCAATCTAGCTTTGTATCAATCAAGAGTTCCATCAGAATGGAGTTTGAATGAATAAACCCATTTATATCCAATAGGAGGACATTTGAAGGACATGAAACAATGTTCCATGTGTCATTTTCTTTAAGAGCCAAAAGTTCTTCCTCCATCGCTTTCTGCCAACAGTCATGCTTGGAAGCTTGTGAGTAACAAATTGGAACAGAAATGTTAGATAAAGTAGAGGAAAATCCATACCAATCGGGAGTACGCGATACTTTGGTAGAGCGACAAGTAGGCTCAAGAGGACCAGATCTTGAAGAATTCTTAATTTCTAGTTGTTGTACAGTTTCAGGCAGCGGATCAGCGTCGGGATAGGATAAAGTTGCACGACGTCGTTCATACACAAATCCAGGTATCTTCTAAAGTAGGAAGAACAGGAGAAGTAGAAGATGAATTGACAATCTTCGGAAAGAAATACTGATTCTCAAAGAAAACAACATTTCTACAAATACAAAATTTGTGAGAACATGGATCATAGCAAATAAAACCTTTTTGTGAAGTACTATAACCCGTAAAAGCACATTTAGTAGATTGTAAAGAATGTTTATTGCGCTGCAAAGGTGGCAAATGCACAAAACAAACACAACCAAATGCATAAAACTCATTATAGTTAAGATTTTGGTTATAAAGACGAAAATATGGAGACTCAAGATTTAGCACTTTAGATGACAATCTATTAATTAAATAGACAGCATTAGACAAAGCTTCCACCCAATATTTAGATGGTACAGAGGACTCAATCAACAGAGTACGAGTGACATCTAAAAGATTGCAATTTTTAGGTTCAGCAACTTCATTTTGTTGTGGTGTATATGGACAGGAGCGTTGTGAGACAATTCCTTTGTCAAGTAATATTTTTTTGAATAAATAAGACATATATTCTCCACCAGAATCAGATCTTAATAATTTGATGCACGTAAAAAATTGAGTCTCAATGTAAGCCAAAAATGTCTTGAACATGGACAATACCTCAGATTTGGATCGAAGAATATGCACCCACGTAAACTGACTATAATCATCTATGAATGTCACAAAGTATTTGAAATGAGCATGAGAAATAATTGGTATGATGCCCCAAACATCACTAGGAATGACATAAAAACACTTTGTAGCACGACTTTCAAAATTTGAAAAAAGGCGGAGTTCTACTTTTGCCTAATTTAAAAGTAGAACCATCAATGGAAGCAACTGAAAATTCGTTTTTGTTTCCCAATAAACCAGATTTGATAAATGAGACAACACAACAGAATTTGGATGTCCTAGACGCTTATGTCAAATCTCAGTCTTACTAGCAGTAGAAGTACAAGCAAAACATAGAGCAGAACGAATATAAAAGTGTATAGGAAACAATAATCCAACTTTAGCCCCCTTTGTGATTATTGTCCCGGACACTGATCCTACACAAGACAACCATTAGGAGAAAAAATCATATCACAATTGTTATCTACCAATTGTCCAACTGAAATAAGACTAGTTGAGAGCTTTGGTGAAACAAAAACATTCTTGAAAGTTGGAGTAATATCCCCAACCTTGGTAATGGGTAAATTACTACCATTGGCAATCTGTATTTGTGATGGACCTTGATACTTACGAACATTTTTTAGGATGCTCGTTGAGTTGTTCATATGATTCGAAGCACCTGAATCAACAATCCAAAAATTAGGTGTAACATCATTACCTTGTAATCCCAATGATTAAAAGGCCGACACAATCATTTGTTAAAACATTTCAAGTAAGAACTTGTCCTGAAGATGAGTTATCACTAGTGGAACCATTTATCCCAGCTTGAAAAGTGTTGATCGGACGATTTTGCGGGAGCATGGGACACTCTTTGATAATGTGTCCTTGTTGTTTACAATAATTATAGAACTTCTTGTTACAATTGCTAGCAATATGCCCATATTCCTTCCAACTGCAGCATTAAGTTCTACTCATATCCCTGCCCTTTCCTTTAACTTGAGCAGCAAATGCAACAGTGACGTCATTTTCCTTCTTGAAACCATTTTGTGTGACAAGACGTTGCTTTTCACGAAGTAATTCCCTAAAGAAAATATCGAAAGAGGGAGACGGGTTATGATTCATCAAGTTAGAGCGAACAATCTCAATGTCAGAGCATAATTTCATCATAAATTGGTCTAGCTTGCTTTGCTCATTAACTCCCTGAATCAGTGATAAAGATTCAGTAGGTATATTGGCATAGACAATATCCATGAATTCAGCCCATAAGTTCTGAAATCCAAAAAAATAATCTTGAACAGAAAGACCTTCTTGAGAGTAATTAGCAATTTCATACTCTAACTAAAAGCGTCTTGCGCTATTATCTTGGTAATAAACCTTTTCTATGTAATCCCACATGGTCTTAGCTGTCTTATAGGGCGTGAGATTAAGAACAATAAGAGGGTCAATTGACCCTAAAATCCATGTCATCACCCGAGCATCTTTAATCTTCCATTCACGTAGTTTTGTTGTATCAATAGGAGCAGGATCGCTTCCATCTATATGTCCCCATAGTTCTTTGCCGGTGACAAATAACTGAAACTGAAACTCCGAAGAAAAATAATTTTTTCCAGTGAAACAATCACTAAAGGATTCAAAGTGATGTGAATTCATGTTTTTGAGTAGCTATGAAAACTACAGAGTCTCACAAAAGCAACTAGAAAGAAAAAGAGCAAAAGTCCTAGTTGGTAGGACTGATTGATCACAAAAAGTCAACAAAAACCAAGATTTTCAAAAAATAAATAATTAGAAGGAACCACAGAGACTCTATGAAACAAGACAGTCAAGAGAAGGCTATGATACCATCTAAATTTTCTGCTGAATGTCTCTCAAAGTGAGAGTCTTTCCACAATATAGTGAGAATAAAGAATACACATCGGTAAAGATCCGTCATTTCTATCCCTAAAGATCAACGATTCTATCTCTAAAAATCTGATTTCTATGCCTAAAGATCATCTATTCTATCTTTACAAATCTGCTATTCAATCCCTCCAAATCCGCTATTCTATCTCAATATTTATTCCTTTAATTCTACAACAAATCTATATGATCATGCTAATTTATATCACTATCTAATAACACTAATATATACAATAATTTAGATTTCCATCATGCTAACAAACAATTGGACTCTGATACAATTGAATTACTTAGTCGGGAAACACACTTAAAACGCATTAACGACTTAGCAGGAAGCCATGAAAAAAAATTCAAATATTAATTCTTGAGGAATTGACGCTTCTCTTTCTCCAAAACTCATCTTGTATATTTGTTGTGAATGTTGAATTTCTTTAAGGAATTGAGGCTGGCGGCTAAAGCACAATTTTGCACTTAAAACGCATTAATTCCCATTTTTGGATCAATGAAAATTTATCTTGTGCATCAGTTCTACTGAGTTGATGAAAATAGTAATTCTTGGTATTATCTTATTTACAGTTATTTCCCATTCGAATGACTAGTCTATTAAAGGCAGCAAACATTTCAAAGAGGGATTCTTTTACATAGAGAGAGACAAGTTCAGAGAGCAATGTGTGAATTTATCTCGAGTTGAGAGAAGCTAGCTTGTTTTAACTCATTGGATTTACGTTAATGACAAAAAGAATATGAATGAGTTCCGTTACCTTTGATTGTTCTACATCTATACACTTAGGAAGCCCATTAATTTCTAATTTTCTCCAATTTCGTCTTGTGACATCATAACAGAAATTGAATGATATGAATATTCCATACTTCTTCCTGAGTTCGTTTTAAAATCTAGAAGTTGATATGTCTACGTCGTGCTTCATATTATGACTTTTTTTAGTGAAGGGGATATTGATCAATTCATTGTGAAGTTAAATCGGGTAATCTGATATCACAAGAAAGAGTTGGAAGTTTTCTTCCTGAACTGTTCAAACCATGCTTGGTTGTTTAGTGAAGTGTGGCTAGTACGAACATGGTATATGTTCTCAAAGGCAGTACATAACATGTAGAATTAGTTCACTAACAGGCACGTATGTATGTCAAATAACTTTGTACACCATACACATATACATGGAAAACAATCAAAACAATACAATCTCTGATGCTCAGACTCTTCAGAAATGTCGTCAGGCATGTGTGTGCCGCATCCTTCCAAAACACAGATGTGGCAAGAAGTCTAGTTGATATTTGGAGCTCCTACTGAGATTTAACATTGTTCATCATGTCTTGGTTAATCATCTATCTTTACCTGGGTTTATTTCTTTGTAATTTGATTGGATGGCTAATATCTTTAGATTTTATTCGTTCATCTGTTTTCCTTGGCTGAGTGTTGCCCATGTGGCTTCGAGTTTGTTATGATCTTCTATTTTTTTAATGTTTCTCTCTTTTTCATGTGTCAAAAAGGGGAAGAGTGTTTTGGAGTGTTTTGTTGAAACAGGCGCAGGAAAAGGAGTATATTTGTCACCATCAAAAAGGAAGAAATTGATGACTTGACCAAAATCTCAAATAACCTTTGATGATGACAACATGAACCAAATTTCCAAGCATATACTAGACGTAATATTAAAAGGCGGAAAGAGATTTCTCATTTAGATTTAAAATAGGAAAAGATGTTTTAAATAATAATCCTTTGTTGGCAATTAACTTTTACATTTTATCAATCACCAAGTAAGCAAATACAGATCAAGAAAATATGCCTTTAAATGTTCATCTAATGAAAAACCTATCTACCTCCTTCTCATTCTGAATAGCAAGCATATTATAACTTACAAATATAATCAAAGAGTTTGTTATTATCTCTAACTCTAATACAAAGGGTAGTTTAATGTTATGCACCAACTTCTTCTTCCCTGTGCTCCTATTGTTTTTAACTCTTGTTGTTTCTTTCCACCCACTGTTCATATATCATAGTCGCAAAATCTACCTTTAGTAGTACACATTTGGGAGAATTTTGTCTACTAGCCTTCAGAAACCAACTCCACTCAAGATACTTCTCTACTATTTTAAACAATAATCCTTGACAAACAAGGGAAAAAAATGGCAGGTGACTTCCCTGCGGAAAAGGAAAGAGACAAACAAATTCTATGAGGAAAAGGACTATATTTCTAAGAATAAATAATTGATTTCCTTGTAAGATTTTACCAAGGTTTAATCAACTTCGATAAAAGACAAAGTCAAAGAAGAGAAGACGGGCTTCTGCAATCACAAATCAAGAGAATTTTTCTAGCAAAGGCAGAGCAATTTCAGAGATCAAAAAGGGGAAAAGAAAGAATAACTAGAGTTAGGATTTCTTTATGAAGTTTAGTTTGCAGTGTTTCATCTTTGAATCAGTGTTTAGGAGTTATTTTTAAAATTGAGAGAGTGAGTTAGAGATAATAATAACAATAAGCAGGGTTGATTTCTTGGTGAGTAGAGTTTTCAATTTTAGTTAATTGTTGAAGAGTTAAGTTAGTAGAGTTAGTGTAACGACCTGTTTAGTCGTTTTGAGCAGCAAATTTTATTTCTAGAATTACTATTGAGTCGAAGATGACGGCACGTTTGCTGCATTCCACAATATACAAGAAGAAAACATAAAAGTAGGGGGTCAGTACAACCACAACTACTGAGTAGGTATCATCGGCCAACTCAAAATAGAAAGCAATATATCTCAGATAACATCATAAAATCAACTAATATTCTTAACATGTGATAACAACAAGTATAAACATCATTTATAGCATCACCAAACATATCTGTGAGGACTCAAGCCTCCATACCATACTCATTTGGGATACATGTTCTTTAGATTGAGTATATTAGCATTTTTCAAGATTCATTATCTTTATTCCTCTTGTGTCGATACGTGACACTCCGATCCCCTACTACTATGTGTCGGAACGTGACACTCCGATCCCCTACATCTACGTGTCGGTTCGTGACACCCGTCCCACTAATTCTATGTGTCGGTA
>NC_028637.1:38474993-38481880 GCF_001406875.1 Solanum pennellii | reverse complement strand
TTGATCATAGATGTTCTTGTGGTGATGACTTCCAGATTTTGGGGAAATAATAGATGTTGAATTTTAGAAGTTATTGAATTGTCTTTTATTAATGAGTTTAAGTCTTCCGCATTGCTTTATGTTGATATTAAATTGAAATGTTAAGGTTTAGATTGGTCGGTTCGCTCACATAGGAGGGTAAATGTGGGTGCCAGTCGCGGCTCGGTTTCGGGTCGTGACAGTTAGTCCCTTTGATTATTGAGTTGTAATCTAAAATTGCTTAGTGAAGTTGGTGAAGTTTTGGCACGGTTTTTTCTTCTTTACAATAACGATGGTTTCCACGATAAAATCATTGTTTGATCATGCTGCATTTATATCTTAAATTGCTTATCAAAGTTGCATTTTTTTTCATCATTAACATCAATCAACATGAACGAATTGGATTTTATTTGCCCGGATTTCTTACCATAAATAGGTTTTTCTTTTAGAAAAAGGTTTTGAATTGACTAATACTTTTTCTAATAGGAAAAGGTTTAGGACTCTATAAATAGAGACATGTTCCTTCTGACTTAATTAGCATTCACAATGTAGTCTTAAGGGATTTGAGAGTTTTTGTTAGGGGGAGAATTTATGGGTCACAAGATTAATACATTATCACTTGTGTGAACCTCCCATGTATTCCGAGTGAATTGGTTGAGGTTGTTTACCTTTGTATTCTGTACTCTCATATTTATAGTGGATTGCTCATCTCCTTTGTGGACGTAGGTCGATTGACCGAACCATGATAAATCTTTGTGTCTTTTGGTATATTTTTCGTTGTCTTCTTACTCGTGATCTTTTGAGGTTTGCTTTGCTAGCTTCCGCGTTTACACCTGCTTATTTTCGGTCCTAACAACAACTGGTATCAGAGCTAAAGTTATCTATATGGAGGGGAATATGAGCAAGATGGTATGTCTAAACAGAAGAAACTAGAGCATATGGAAAAGCAAGATGAAATATCTATTGTTCGTGCAGAAAATGCATCTTCTGGTTTTTTCTGCTCATAAACCACAAAATGTGAGCGATGAAAATTGGGAGTTTTAGCACCAACAAGTATGTTGATATATAAGACAATGTGTTGAAGATAATTTTCACAACCATATTGTGAATGAGACACATGCTAGAACAATGTGGGAAAAGTTGGAGACGCTTTACGCTTTAAAAACTGCCAATAACTAGTTGTTCTTGTTAAAGCAATTGATGACTTTTAAATACAAGGAGGGCAGTCCTATTCTTGATCATATAAATGATTTTCAGGGTATTCTTGATCAGCTATCAGGAATGAGTGTTAATTTTGATGATAATACAAGGACTTTGGCTTCTTAATACTCTACCGGATTCTTGGGAAACTCTTCGTGTTTATTTAAAATATTTTGTGTCTGGTTGAAAGGTGACTATGGAATATGCAAAGAGTGGTGTGTTGAATGAAGAGGTTTGAAGAAAATCACAAGACACATCTTCACATTCAAATGTTCTATAAAAAGAAGATCGAGAGAGACATAAGAAAGAGATCCGAGGAGTAGAGGTAAAAGCAGAAGCAAGTCAAAATTCAAGAATCTTATATTATATGTTATCATTGTTGAAATAAAGGACGTATTAAAAGATTTTGTAAACAATTGAAACAAGATCTTAAAGAAGGGAAGAAGGAAGAAAACAATAAAAATAATGTTTTTGTTGTTGTCCAAGATGACCTTCTCTTCGCTTGTGATAAAGACGTCATCAATTTTGTATCTCAAGATACAAGTTGGATAGTAGATTCTAGAGCTACATCACATGTCACACAAAGAAAAGACTTCTTTTCATCTTATACTTCTGTTAACTCTGAGTGTTAAAGATGGGTAATGCTGGTGAGGTTAAGGTTTTTGGTGTTGGCACTGTTTGTTTGAAAACCAATACCGGTTCAACGTTGGTCCTTCAGAATGTCAAGCATGCTCCAGACATTCCAATAAATTTGATCTCTGTAGGACAACTAGATGATTATGGCTATCATAATGACTTGTGCAATTGAAAATGGAAGCTCACCAAAGGCTCACTGATTTTAAATCGAGGAATAAAACATTCAAATTTATACGTGACATAAGGATCGATTCTTGGTGACTCTATAAATTTGGTGGAGAGCGAGACTTTATAAGAATTGTGGCATAAGAGGCTTAGTCATATGAGCGAGAGGGGGATCACCTGTTTGGCTAAGAAGAATTTTCTTGCTGGTATGAAACAAACAAATGTTAAAAGATGTGTTCATTGCTTAGCAGGGAAACAGAAAAAAGTTTCTTTTCACAGTGATCCTCCTTCAAGAAAATCTGAGCTATTGGAGCTAGTACACTCAGATTTGTGTGGTCCTTTCAAAGTGAAGTCAAAAAGTGGTGCATTTTACTTTGCTACTTTCATTGATGATCATTCTCGCAAGATTTGGGTATATCCTTTGAAATCTAAAGATCAAGTGCTTGATGTGTTTAAACAGTTTCAAGCCTTATCTGAGAGACAAACGGGAAAGAAATTAAAATGCATTCGCACTGATAATGGTGGTGAGTATATTGGTCCCTTTGATAACTACTGCAAATCGCAAGGAATTCGTCATCAGAAGACTCCTTCAAAGACTCCTCAATTAAATGGTTTGGCAGAGAGGATGAATACAACTATAGTTAAGAGAGTTAGATGTGTGCTTTCAGAGGCTAAACTTCCAAATTCTTTTTGGGCTGAACCACTTAACATTGTTGCTTATGTTATCAATTTGTCTCATGTTATTTCTTTGGATGGTGATGTTCCAAATAGAGTTTGGTTTGATAAGGATGTTTCTTATGATCACTTGAAAGTGTTTGGGTGTAAAGCTTGTGTGCATGTTCCAAAAGATGAGAGGTCGAAATTGGATGTTAAAACTAAGCAATGTATCTTCATTGGTTATGGTCAAGATGAGTTTGGATATCGCTTTTTATGATCCAATTGATAAGAAACTCATTAGAAGTCGTGACGTTGTGTTATTTGAAGATTAAACTATTGAAGATATTGATAAGACTGAGAAACTAGATTCTCATACTCATGAGTGTTTAGTTGATGTTGATCCAATTCCTATTATTGATACATCTTCTGCACATGAGGGAACCCAAGGTAATTGTCAAGATAATGATGATAGTGTATAACATATAATTGTTCCTACTGATGATGTTGTGGTTGATAATAAACCAACTCATGTTAGGATGACCGCTTCGTATGCTCCAGAAACCTCTTGTAGAAGATATACTAGAGAGAAGCGAAGCTCAACACGTTATTCTCATGATGAGTAATTCTATTAACTAATATGGGAGAACCTGAAGGTTACGATGAAGTCATGTTAGATACTCATAGAGATAAGTGGAAAGAACTCATCGTAGACAATCATGAGTTCTGAAGAAGTGTGGCAGGCAGGAAGCCTGTCAAAAGTTCCTCCACCTGAATTCCATTTGGCCCCTTGGCTGGAAGGGGAGTTTGTTGGGCAATTGCCCATGTTCCAGTCAAAGGACCATAGCCTAATCCTACTTGAAAAAGGATCGGACTTATTCTCTTTATTTGGTTTCCAAGTCTATTAGGAATGATTGGAATTGTAATCCTATTTGTAGTTGGTTTTGGCTTTGTAAGGAAAAGCACAACTCTATAAATAGAGGATAGTCTTGAGAGAATAATTAATTGCTCATTGGTATTGTCTTTGAAAGACATTATAACGTAAGAGAGGTTTTTGAGAGAGCTTTCAACAAGAGAAAAGAGAGAAATAAAAGGGTTCTTTTGCTGCAGTCTTTTTCTCTGACCAGCAACATTCAGATCATGTTTTCCAATTAACTAACCTTGGGATTGGGCTGAATTTTGAATTGAACATTCCTGAAATCTTGGTGGTTGATTTGAACGGTTGAGATTGGATTTGGAGGTCAGCAAGATCCTGTTTTAGGTCCCGAACAGAAGCTGAATTTGGGTGGTGTTTCTTTCTATTTATCTTTTGTTTTTGTAGGTATTGTTTGTTCTCTTTTGGCACTTGTTGTGTAGCCATTAGAAGAATAATTTTAACCCTCATATTGGTATAGTTAAGCAATTCGGATCTTGTCAATTCCGTAGTAGTTAGCTTTGGTTTGAAGGGTTTTTCCACGTTAAACTTGGCGTTCTTTATTGTTAGATTTTCGTTTTTATTTTTCCGTCACAACACGAGTGGCCACGAATATCAAGCCTATCACAGATTCTCATTACTCCCCAACACACACAATAAGGATTACAAGATTCTATATGCGTAACAAAGGGTCAAGGAGCCACTTGCCTCAAACAAATGATCATTCAACCCAGCACTTGAGCTTTCCCTTTTTGATTGGTCTTCAAATCACCAAAATCTAAACAAAAATGGAATCACAATAAAAATAGAGAACCAATAATACCCATATGATGATTTTGGAAACCAAGAGAAATTGGTCCCAAAACCCATTCCTAAAAAATAGGATTAAATTTGGAAATTTGGAAATTTTGAAATAATAAAGTTAACCAAATGTTTTAAAACTCAATAATAAAAATCACATCAAAAAATAAGTTGAAAGCATACTAAAAATTATAATTTACTTAAAACATATGTTCAAGAGAAAAATCTTCAATACTCGGGTCTGAAACCTGGGCTCTAATCTGAAATATTTGTTGAAAATATCTTACACATTCTTAGGGAATTCAAATATGAAATTTCATCAAAAAATGAGTTTAAATAGACCTTAAAATCCTCAATTTACCAAACTTGAAAACCCCCAAATTCTCAAGCATATCATATCATATCATATCATATCATATCATATCATCATCATATATTACTAAAAGTGGGAACCTCCAAATCCAAAGTTGAATTATCATTTTATCCTTATACTCAGTAATTAATTTTAAAATATTAGTTCATATCATATTATTATATTATACTTATTGGAATTAATAACACAATAAGGACCAAATTCATCTTTGCAAGTGCAAATTTATCGTCATTATTTTAAAAAGGTAAACATGCATTGGAATGTTCTGGGAAAAAACATGCATTGGAATAAATTAAACAATACAAAAAATAGAGCAATAATGATTTGGCCTTTTAAGTTACCTATTTTTGTTATGCTCTTTAAAAAAAAAACTAATGGGTTAGGTTAAAGAAACTAAAAGGTCACCTATTGGATTACTTAATTTGTAACGTGCTTTATCTTCCATTAGCAAAATCTTCATTTTTCTATGTTATATATTCTCCTTTCTCATGTAATCATGTTATCTCCATTTTTTTAATATGAGTTTATTATGCTCAATAATTTGTTTATCTTTATTTGAACACATCTAAATTATTGAACATGTCAATACATTTTGTTAAACTTGTTTTTTTTTTAATGCAAATCGATACAATTAAGAAATGGTGCTAATATTTCATAGTGATGATGCAGTAAGTGAAGCAATGCAAATTAAATTGTTTCCAGTGGTATCAATTTTCAGGTGATAAATATTGTTCCTTACATGCAATAATTTTTTCTATGCAAGTTGATATATTCTTAATAAAATTGTGTTTTGATTTGTAAACAAAATCATTTTATAGAAGTTGAGATGTTACAATAATTAGATTCTCTAAAAAAAAAAAAAGGTATTGGGCACAAGGACAAGAAGACTTCTAGCTTTCTCATTACATTCATAACAATCAATGGGATATCTTAAAAGGAAAAAAAGAATGTGAATCTAACTCACTAACAAAAAAATAAAGAAAGAAAGTTGGAAAAAATTGAAGATGGTTATATACAATGGCATTTTATAAGTTGATGAATCATTGTAACTTCATTATTCTTTTAATTTACGAGGAAATAAGTTATTGACAGAATTTACGAAATGTACGTATATATACCTTTCAGTTGGTTACAATGTAATTGAAAGTAGTACGTATTAATTTAATTTTAATTTTCATACAAAATTATTAGTTAGTGAGATAATGATTTATTACATGCATGTTTTATATATATGTTTGAGAGTGTAAGATTTCTTTAAATTAAAATATTATATCATTAACATTAAGATCTAAGTTACTGATTTTAAATTATTTGGGTTTTTTTTTTTATGTTTTGATTTCTATATTATAGCTCAAAGAAAATACTGAAAAAGTACCATCTAAACATTTTATAATATAAATTTTTAATAAAATATTTGGAAAAAACGTGCAACGCACAAAGTTATAAATTAAATATCTATTAATCAAAATGTTATAAAGTTTTTTCACCTCCTAGATTTGTTAAAAGCTAAAGTTTAAAGCGGAAAGAGTACTCCTAAACAAATTATACATTGATTTAAGAAGTAATACATTAATTAGCTAATAATTTAATTAAAACGTAATTTATAAATTTATAAAGAAATTATATAGAAAACTCAATTTAAAGCAAACTACATTTTAAATACTTATTATTTTTCTGTGACATTAAATCTTTATACTTTCTATTACTTAGTGATGAAATAATAGAAGTTACTATCTTAATTATGCAAATTATTAATGATTTTAAATAAAGCTGAAAAAATATTATGAGTCACTACACCTATTAGTATAAATATATACTTGTCATGCTTCTTTTTCCTTCCATAGGCCATAGATTTCTCATTTGCATCTCATTTTGTTTTTACATTATCGAGATTTTTATTTGTGATTATGAATTTGATATTATATTTTTCTTTTTATGACTTGTAAAAATTATTTATACAATCAATTCTTTTTATTTTGTTATCGCATATTCATGTTTAATGGAAGCAAGATTAACATAACTTTTGACCACAATTGAGTTGACCATGACGATATTCAGCAAATGTGTCACTTTAATATATATTTTTCATGTGTAATAGCTAATTTTTGATATATATGTATATATATA
>NC_028637.1:38468796-38469535 GCF_001406875.1 Solanum pennellii | reverse complement strand
CTTGAGTTTTTGGAAGCTTTCTTCACATTCGTCCGACCATACAAATGGAACATTCTGCTTAGTCAAGTTCGTCAATTTGGAAGCAATAGAACAGAATCCCTTCACAAATCGACGGTAGTAACTGGCTAAACCAACAAAGCTTCTTATTTCTGACANATCCAACGAAGCTTCTTTTTTCTGACACGTTAGTAGGTCTTACCAAATTCTTTACTACTTCGATCTTAGAAGGATCCACCATCACTCCATCCTTAGAAACCACGTGCCCCGAGAAGGACACTGAATCTAGCCAAAACTCACACTTAGAGAATTTGGCATAAAGCTTTTTCTCCCTCAACATTCCCAACACAATTCTCAAATGCTCCTCATGTTCTTTCCTGCTCTTTAAGTACACTAATATATCATCAATAAACACAATGACAAAGAGATCCAGATATGGCTTAAAAATCCCGTTCATCAAACTCATGAAAGCAGCAGGGGCATTCGTCAGTCCAAAGGACATTACCAAGAATTCATAATGCCCATACCTGGTGCGAAAAGCAGTCTTTGGCACATCCGTTGCCCGTATTTTCAATTGATGATACCCGGATCTCAAGTCAATCTTAGAGAAGACACAAGCACCTTGTAACTGATCGAACAAGTCATCAATGCGAGGAATTGGATATTTGTTCTTAATAGTTACCTTGTTCAACTGTCGGTAGTCTATGCACATCCGAAAACTCCCATCCTTCTTCTTCACAAA